>NC_034196.2:27839186-27921686 GCF_002021735.2 Oncorhynchus kisutch | reverse complement strand
AGCCATTCATGTCTAAACCGCTGGCAACAAAAGTGAGTACACCCCTAAGTGAAAATGTCCAAATTGCCCCCAAAGTGTCAATATTTTGTGTGGCCACCATCATTTTCCAGCACTGCCTTAACCCTCTTGGGCATGGAGTTCACCAGAGCTTCACAGGTTGCCACTGGAGTCCTCTTCCACTCCTTCATGATGACATCATGGAGCTGGTGGATGTTAGAGACCTTGCTCTCCTCCACCTTCCATTTGAGGATGCCCCACAGATGCTCAATAGGGTTTAGGTCTGGAGTCATGCTTGGCCAGTACATCACCTTTACACTCAGCTTCTTTAGCAAGGCAGTGGTCGTCTTGGAGGTGTGTTTGGGGTCGTTATCATGTTGGAATACTGCCCTGCGGCCCAGTCTCAGAAGGGAGGGGGTCATGCTCTGCTTCAGTATGTCACAGTACAGGTTGGCATTCATGGTTCCATCAATGAACTGTAGCTCCCCAGTTCCGGCAGCACTCATGCAGCCCAAGACCATGACACTCCCACCACCATGCTTGACTGTAGGCAAGACACACTTGTCTTTGTACTCCTCACCTGGTTGCCGCCACACACGCTTGACACCATCTGAACCAAATACGTTTATCTTGGTCTCATCAGACCACAGGACATGGTTCCAGTAATCCATGTCCTTAGTCTGCTTGTCTTCAGCAACTGTTTGCGGGCTTTCTTGTGCATCATCTTTAGAAGAGGCTTCCTTCTGGGACGACAGCCATGCAGACCAATTTGATGCAGTGTACGGCGTATGGTCTGAGCACTGACAGGCTGACCCCCCACCTCTTCAACTTCTGCAGCAATTCTGGCAGCACTCATACGTCTATTTACCAAAGACAACCTCTTGATATGACGCTGAGCACATGCACTCAACTTCTTTGGTCGACCATGGCGAGGCCTGTTCTGAGTGGAACCTGTCCAGTTAAACCGCTGTATGGTCTTGGCCACCGTGTTGCAGCTCAGTTTCAGGGTCTTGGCAATCTTCTTATAGCCCAGGCTATCTTTATGTAGAGCAACATTTTTTTTTCAGATCCTCAGAGAGTTCTTTGCCATGAGGTGCCATGTTGAACTTCCAGTGACTAGTCAGAATGAGGGAGTGTGAGTGTGATGACACCAAATTTAACACACCTGCTCCCCATTCACACCTGAGACCTTGTAACACTAACAAGTCACATGACACCGGGGAGGGAAAATGGCTAATTGGGCCCAATTTGGACATTTGCACTTAGGGGTGTACTCACTTTTGTTGCCAGCGGTTTAGACATGAATCACTACTTTACATTGCAGCAGAGTGTCATTTCTTCAGTGTTGTCACATGAAAATACACACTCAAATATTTACAAAAATGTGAGAGGTGTACTCAAGTTTGTGATATACTGTACATACCCCAACCAGAAGCCATGGATTACAGGCAACATTCACACTGAGCTAAAAGCTGCTTATTTCAAGGTGCGGGACTCTAACCCGGAAGCTTACAAGAAATCCTGCTATGCCCTCCGACGAACCATCAAACAGGCAAAGCGTCAATACAGGAAAAAGATTGAATCATACTACACCGGCTCCGACGCTCGTCTTATGTGGCAGGGCTTGCAAACTATTACAGACTACAAAGGGAAGCACAGCCGCGAGCTGCCCAGTGACACAAGCCTACCAGATGAGCTAAATCACTTCTATGCTCGCTTGGAGGTAAGCAAAACTGAGGCATGCAATGAGAGCATCAGGTGTTCCGGACGACTGTGTGATCACGCTCTCCGTAGCCGACGCGAGTAAGACCTTTAAACAGGTCAACATACACAAGGCTGCGGGGCCAGACGGATTACCAGGACGTGTGCTCCGGGCATGTGCTGACCAGCTAGCAAATGTCTTCACTGACATTTTCAACATGTCCCTGATTGAGTCTGTAACACCACCATGTTTCAAGTTGACCACCATTGTCCCTCCACACTGCCCTTTCCCACCTGGACAAAAGGAACACCTATGTGAGAATGCTATTCATTGACTACAGCTCAGTGTTCAACACCATAGTACCCTCAAAGCTCATCACTAAGCTAAGGATCCTGTGACTAAACACCTCCCTCTTTTTCAACTGGATCCTGGACTTCCTAACGGTCCGCCCCCAGGTGGTGAGGGTAGGTAGCAACACATCTGGCATGCTGATCCTCAACACTGGAGCTCCCCGGGGGTGCGTGCTCAGTCCCCTCCTGTACTCCCTGTTCACCCACGGCTGCATGGCCAGGCACGACTCCAACACCATCGTTAAGTTTGCAGACGACACAGTGGTAGGCCTGATGACCGACAACAACAAGACAGCCTATAGGGAGGAGGTCAGAGACCTGGCCGGGTGGTGCCAGAATAACCACCTATCCCATAACGTAACCAAGACTAAGGAGATGATTGTGGACAACAGGAAAAGGAGGATCGAGCATGTCCCCATTCTCATCGACGGGGCTGTAGTGGAGCAGGTTGAGAGCTTCAAGTTCCTTTGTGTCCACATCAACAACAAACTAGAATGGTCCAAACACACCAAGACAGTCGTGAAGAGGGCACGACAAAGCCTATTCCCCCTCAGGAATCTAAAAAGATTTGGCATGGGTCCTGAGATCCTCAAGCTGAGCTGCAACATCGAGAGCCTGACTGGTTGCATCAAATCCTGGTACGGCAATTGCTCGGCCTCTGACGGCAAGGCACTACAGAGGGTAGTGCGTACGGCCCAGTACATCACTGGGGCTAAGCTGCCTGCCATCCAGGACCTCTACACCAGGCGGTGTCAGAGGAAGGCCCTAAAAATGGTCAAAGATCCCAGCCACCCCGGGCATAGACTGTTCTCTCTACTACCGCATATCAAGCGGTACCGGAGTGGCAAATTTTGGACATAAAGGCTTCTCAACAGTTTTTACCCCCAAGCCATAAGACAACTGAACAGGTAATCAAATGGCTACCCGGACTATTTGCATTGTATGCCCCCCCAAACCCTATTTTATGCTGCTACTACTCTCTGTTCATCATATATGCATAGTCAATTTAACCATATCTATATGTACATACTACCTCAATCAGTCTGACTAACGGTATCTGCATGTAGCCTCGCCACTTCTATAGCCTCGCTACTGTATGTAGCCAGTCTTTTTACTGATGCTTTATTTCTTTACTTCCCTACTGTTCACCTAATACCTTTTTTGCACTATTGGTTAGATCCTGTAAGTAAGCATTTCACTGTTGTATTCAGCGCACGTGACAAATAAACTTTGATTTTATTTTATTTTATTACCACCAGTTAGGATCATCAATTAGGATTTTAAAATGTGAAATATCAGAATAATAGTAGAGTGAATGATTTATTTCAGCTATAATTTCTTTAATCACATTCCCAGTGGGTCAGAAGTTTACACACACTAAATTAGAATTTGATACCATTGCCTTGAAATTGTTTAACTTGGGTCAAACATGTCGGGTAGCCTTCCACAAGCTTCCCACAATAAGTTATGTGAATTTTGGCCCATTCCTCCTGACAGAGCTGGTGTAACTGAATCAGGTTTGTAGGCCTCCTTGCTCGCACATGCTTTTTCAGTTCTGCCCACAAATCTTTTATGGGATTGAGGTCAGGGCTTAGTAATGGCCTCTCCAATTCCTTGGCTTTGTTGTTCTTAAGGCATTTTGCCACAACTTTGGAAGTATGCTTGGGGTCATTGTCAATTTGCAAGATCCATTTGCGACCAAGATTTAACTTCCCGACTGATGTCTTGAGATGTTACTTCAATATATCTACATCATTTTATTTTCTAATGATGCCATCTATTTTGTGAAGTTCACCAGTCCCTCCCTCCCTCCCGCAGCAAAGCACCCCCACATGATGCTGCCATCCTCGTGCTTCACGGTTGGGATGGTGTTCTTCGGCTTGCAAGCGTCCCCCTTTTTCCTCCCCCCAAAAATAACGATGGCCAACAAGTTCTATTTTTGTTTCATCAGACCAGAGGACATTTCTCCAAATAGTACGATCTTTGTCCCATCTACAGTTACAAACCGTAGTCTGGTTTTTGTGGCGCTTTTGGAGCAGTGGCTTCTCCCTTGCTGAGTGGCCATTCAGGTTATGTCAATAAAGGACTCGTTTTACTGCGGATATAGATACTTTTGTACCTGTTTCCTCCAGCATCTTCACAATGTCCTTTGCTGTTGTTCTGGGATTGCTTTTTACTTTGCACTCTGTCTGTAAACAATTGTTGGAAAAATGACTTGTGTCATGCACAAAGTAGATGTCCTAACCAACTTACCAAAACTATAGTTTGTTAATTAACAATACATTTTTGGAGTGGTTGAAAAACAAGTTTTAATGACTCCAACCTAAGTGTATGCAAACTTCCGACTTCAAATGTATGTTGAAGAGGGTGGGATTCAAGCTGCATCCCAAATCAAATCAAATCAAATCAAATAAAATGTATTTGTCACATACACATGGTTAGCAGATGTTAATGCGAGTGTAGCGAAATGCTTGTGCTTCTAGTTCCGACAATGCAGTAATAACGAACAAGTGATCTAACTAACAATTCCCAAAAAAACTACTGTCTTATACACAGTGTAAGGGGATAAAGAATATGTACATAAAGATATATGAATGAGTGATGGTACAGAGCAGCATAGGCATGATACAGTAGATGATATCGAGTACAGTATATACATATGAGATGAGTATGTAAACCAAGTGGCATAGTTAAAGTGGCTAGTGATACATGTATTACATAAGGATGCAGTCGATGATATAGAGTACAGTATCTACGTATGCATATGAGATGAATAATGTAGGGTAAGTAACATTATATAAGGTAGCATTGTTTAAAGTGGCTAGTGATATATTTACATCATTTCCCATCAATTCCCATGATTAAAGTGGCTGGAGTAGAGTCAGTGGCATTGACAGTGTGTTGGCAGTAGCCACTCAATGTTAGTGGTGGCTGTTTAACAGTCTGATGGCCTTGAGATAGAAGCTGTTTTTCAGTCTCTCGGTCCCAGCTTTGATGCACCTGTACTGACCTCGCCTTCTGGATGACAGCGGGGTGAACTGCACCGCCCTCAACCCTGTCTCACCCTAATGTCATGTAGAAAGTAATGTGTGTTTTTTGCCAACACCGCAAAACTGCACACTTGTTTAACTGCACACTTGTTTGTGTTGATGGATTTTATAATGTTGTATGTTTTTCTGCCAACACCGCTTTCCTTCAATTTGTCTAGTATACCCTCATGCCAAATTCAGCCAAAAGATCTTTTGAAATCAACAAATCATGAGAAGATTTTGCCTTTGTTTTGGTTTATTTGTTTGTTAATTAGAGTTGGCAGGGTGAATATGTGGTCTGTCATATGGTAAAAAGCCAATTTGACATTTGCTCATTACATTGTTTTCGCTGAGTAAATGTGCGAGTTTGCTGTTAATTATAATGCAGAGGATTTTCCCAAGGTTGCTGTTGGTGCATATCCCATGGTATTGATTGGGGTCAGATTTGTCTCCACTTCTGTGTTTAGGGATGATCAGTCTTTGGTTCCAAATATTGGGGAAGATGCCAGAGCTGAGGATGATATTAAAGAGTTTAAGTATAGCCAATTGGAATTTGTGGTCAGTATATTTTATCATTTCATTTAGGATACCATCAACACCACAGTATTTTTGGGGTTGGAGTGTTTGTATGTTGTCCTGTAGCTCATTCAATGTCATTGGGAAATCCAATGGATTCTGGTAGTCTTTCATAACTGATTCTAAGATTTTTAATTGATCGTGTATATGTTTTTGCTGTTTGTTCTTTGTTAAAGAGCCAAATACATTTGAGAAATGGTTTATCCATACATCTCCATTTTGGATAGATAACTCCTTGTGTTGTTGTTTGTTTAGTGTGTTCCAATTCTCCCAGAACAGGTTAGATTCGATTGCATTCTTCAATTACATTGAGCTGATTTCTGACGTGCTGTTCCCTCTTTTTCCGCAGTGTATTTCTGTATTGTTTTAATGATTTATCATAGTGAAGGCGTAGACTCAAGTTTTCTGGATCTCTATGTTTTTGTCACACCCTGATCTGTTTCACCTGTCTTTGTGATTGTCTCCACTCCCCTCCAGGTGTCAACCATCTTCCCCATTATCCCCTATGTATTTATACCTGTGTTCTCTGTTTGTCTGTTGCCAGTTCGTCTTGTTTTTCAAGCCAACCAGCATTTTGTGTCAGCTTCTGCTTTTCCCCCGTCTCTCTTTTCTCGTCCTCCTGGTTTTTGACCCTTGCCTGTCCTGACCCTGTACCCACACGCCTGACCACTCTGCCTGTCCCTGAGCCTGCCTGCCTGCCTGCCTGCCTTCCTGTACCTTTGCCCCACCTCTGGATTACCGACCTATGCCTGACCTGACCCTGAGCCTGCCTGCCGTCCTGTACCTTTGCCCCACCTCTGGATTACTGACCTATGCCTGACCTGACCCTGAGCCTGCCTGCCATCCTGTACCTTTGCCTCTATTGCTGTAATAAACATTGTTACTTCGACACGGTCTGCATCTGGGTCTTACCTTGATATCTGATCCTTTTTGGTTGGATAGGTTTCTCAATTTATTTCATAGGTTTTTGCATTTGTCATTGTTTTTCATAGGTTGTCTGCTTGAAATGTTTAGATTTGATAGGGAAGCAGAAAGGTCAAATATACTGTTTAGTCTTTATATTGCCCAATGTACACCTTCACCATTACAGTGAAAAGTTTTGCCCAGGAAATTGTCTAGAAGGGATTGAATTTGTTGTTGCCTGATAGTTTTTTGGTTGATTTCCACTCTACTGTCCTGCCAATAATAGCATTTCTTAATATTGTGCAGTTCCTTTGGCTTTGATGCCTAATGATTGAGCATTGCTCTGTTCAATTAGACTGTGATTTTGCTGTTTTCTGATAGGGGTGTCAGTGGGCTGACTGAACGCTCTGAGAGACTCTAAGTTGAGGTCAGTGATAAAGTAATCTACAGTACTACTGCCAAGGGATGAGCTGTAGGTGTACATACCTCTCTCTCTCTCTCTCTCTCTGTCTCTATCAGGATCTCCATCTCTCACTTTGTGTTATCTCTCTCTCCTTCTCGGTCTTTCAGTCTTGCTCTCTGCGCCAGCTAGGCCTGCCTATATGTATTTTTCCTGGTGTAAGAGTGTTATAGTCTACTGGTGACACGGTGTTATACTTTTGCTCTCTCTCTCTCTCTCTCGCTCTCTCCCCTTTCTTGGCTATGTTGCAATGTCTCCTGGTGCTAGGGTGTTATAGCCTTGCTCTCTCCCCCAACTCTCCCATCTTTCTCCTTTCTCCTCTCTCACCCACTCTTCCCTCTCTCTCTCTCTCTGTCTCTCTCTCTCTCTCTCTCACTCTCCCCTCTCCTGCTATCTCTCTCCTGCTCTCTCTCCTCGCTCTCTCTCTCTCAAGTTGCAGTATCTCCTGGTGCTAGGGTGTTATAGTAAGAGAAGTCAACCTCAGAGGCCCCGACAGAACAAGACACACTGATCTCAGCTGACACATTCATCAACACAGGACACGGGTGGTGTGTGTGCACACTGTGCTGATTGCTACTGTCATCCTTGGAGGCCTTTCTGCCACCAGCAGAGAGCTTTCACAGTCCTGTCAGCACAGAGAGGGCTGTGTGTGCATGCCTGTTCCTGTGCCGG
The DNA here is from genome assembly GCF_002021735.2 of Oncorhynchus kisutch. Classification (NCBI taxonomy): domain Eukaryota; kingdom Metazoa; phylum Chordata; class Actinopteri; order Salmoniformes; family Salmonidae; genus Oncorhynchus; species Oncorhynchus kisutch. The sequence goes on along the minus strand of NC_034196.2, from coordinate 27,913,997 downwards.
TGTGTGTATGTGGTATGTCATGTGGTTATCTGCTTGTGATTCCTCCTGATGTTTACCATGATTGCTTTATCAGAGATAGAGACAGGGAGGGAGAGAAACAAAATAGAAAGAGGGGGTGAGAGGGGAAGAGAGAAAAAGTGAGAGGAGGATTGAAAGAGAGAGAGGCAGAGACGGCTCTTCCTTTTCCTGCATTCCTTTAACCTTTATTGCAGTGGGTTAAATCAGGGCCACACAGAGTGATTCCTGGTAGTCTTAAACAAATCTACTTTGAAGCAAAAGTATACACCTCACAAACATGGTTATGGGCAAAAAAAATGAAAAGACCTGTCCCATGTCATATATACAGTTGCAATGTACACTACATGACCAAAAGTATGCTGACAACTGCTCCTCAAAGATCTCATTCCATAATCATGGCATTAATATGGAGTTGGTCCCCCCCCCATTGCTGCTATAACAGCCTCCACTCTTCTGGGAAGGCTTTCCACCTAATGTTGGAACATTGCTGAGGGTACTTGCTCCATTCAGCCACAAGAGCATTAGTGAGGTCGGGAACTGATGTTGGGCGATTAGGCCTGGCTCGCAGTCGGTGTTCCAATTCATCCCAAAGGTGTTCGATGGGGTTGAGGTTGGGGCTCTGTGCAGGCCAGTCAAGTCCTTCCACATCAATCTCGACAAACCTGTATGGACCTCGCTTTGTGCAAGGGGGCATTGTTACGCTGAAATAGGAAAGGGCCTTCCCCAAACTGTTGCCACAAAGTTGGAAGCATAGAATTACCTAGAATGTCATTGTATGCTGTAGCTTTAAGATTTCCCTTCACTGGAACTAAGGGGCATAGCCGAATCATGAAAAACATCCCCATACCATTATTCCTCTTCCACCAAACTTTACTGTTGGCATTTTGCATTGGGAAAGGTAGCGTTCTCCTTGCGTCCTCCAAACCCAGATTCGTCTATCGGATTGCCAGATGGTGAAGTGTGATTCATCACTCCAGAGAATGCGTTTCCACTGCTCCAGAGTCCAATGGCGTTGAGTTTTACACCATTCCAGCTGATGCTTGGCATTGCGCATGTTGTTCTTAGACTTGTGTGCGGCTGCTTGGCCATGGAATCTCATTTCATGAAGCTCCCGTCAAACAGTTATTGTGCTGACGTGGCTTCCAGAGGCAGTTTGGAACTCGGTAGTGAGTGTTGCAAAAGAGGACAGACGATTTTCAAGCGCTGCGCGCTTCAGCACTCCCTTTCTGTGAGCTTGTATGGCCTACCACTTCACCGTTGTTGCTCCTATATGTTTCCACTTCACAATAACAGCACTTACAGTTGACTGGGGTAGGTCTTGCAGGGCAGAGATTTGACAAACTGACTTTTTGCAAAGATGGCCTCCTATGACGGTGCCAAGTTGAAAGTCACTGAGCTCTTCAGTAAGGCAATTCTACTGCTAATGTTTGTTTATGGAGATTGCATGGCTGTGTGCTCGATTGTATACACCTGTCAGCAACGGGTGTGGCTGAAATAGCCGAATCCACTAATTTGAAAGGTTGCCCACATACTTTTGTATATATAGGGGGTTCCTGAGTGGCGCAGCGGTCTAAGGCACTGCATCTCAGTGCTAGAGGCGTCACTACAGACCCTGATTCAATCCTGGGCTGTATCACAATGTCCGTGATCGGGAGTTCCATAGGAAGTTGCACAATTGGCCCAGCGTCGTCCGGATTAGGGGAGGGTTTGGCTGGAGTAGGCTGTCATTGTAAAATAAGAATTTGTTCTTAACTGGAAAGACAGTACTGTGCAGTATCAAAGAGCCCTCGCTGCTCGATCATCCTATTTTTCCAACTTAATTGAGGAAAATAAGAACAATCAAAAATGTATTTTTGATACTGTCGCAAAGCTAACTAAAAAGCAGCATTCCCCAAGAGAGTATGGCTTTCACTTCAGCAGTAATAAATTCATTAACTTCTTTGAGGAAAAGATCATAATCATTAGAAAGCAAATTACGGACTCCTCTTTAAATCTGCGTATTCCTCCAGACCTCAGTTGTCCTGAGTATGCAGAACTCTCTCAGGACCTAGGATCAAGAGAGACATTCAAGTGTTTTAGTACTATATTTCTTGACACAATGATGAAAATAATCATGGCCTCTAAACCTTCAAGCTGCATACTGGACCCTATTCCAACTAAACTACTGAAAGAGCTGCGTCCTGTGCTTGGCCCTCCTATGTTGAACATAATAAAAGGCTCTCTATCCACCGGATGTGTACCAAACTCACTAAAAGTGGCAGTAATAAAGCCTCTCTTGAAAAAGCCAAACCTTGACCCAGAATATATGTTTAAAACTATCTTCCATTCCTCTCAGAATTTTTAGAAAAGGCTGTTGCGCAGCAACTCACTGCCTTCCTGAAGACAGACAATGTATTTTAAATGCTTCAGTCTGGTTTTAGACCCCATCATAGCACTGAGACTGCACTTGTGAAGGTGGTAAATGACCTTTTAATGGCATCAGACCGAGGCTCTGCATCTGTCCTCGTGCTCCTGGACCTTAGTGCTGCTTTTGATACCATCGATCACCACATTATTTTGGAGAGATTAGAAACCCAAATTGGTCTACACGGACAAGTTCTGGCCTGGTTTAGATCTGTCGGAAAGATATCAGTTTGTCTCTGTGAGTGGTTTGTCCTCTGACAAATCAACTGTAAATTTCGGTGTTCCTCAAGGTTCCGTTTTAGGACCACTATTGTTTTCACTATATATTTGACCCCTTGGGGATGTCATTCAAAAACATAATGTTAACTTTCACTGCTATGCGGATGTCACACAGCTGTACATTTCAATGAAACATGGTGAAGCCCCAAAATGGCCCACGCTAGAAGCCTGTGTTTCAGACATAAGGAAGTGGATGGCTGCAAACTTTCTACTTTTAAACTCGGACAAAACAGAGATGCTTGTTCTAGGTCCCAAGAAACAAAGAGATCTTTTGTTGAATCTGACAATTAATCTTAATGGTTGTACAGTCGTCTCAAATAAAACTGTGAAGGACCTTGGCGTTACCCTGGACCCTGATCTCTCTTCTGACGAACATATCAAGACTGTTTAAAGGACAGCTTTTTTCCATTTACGTAACATTGCAAAAATCAGAAGGGTTCTGTCCAAAAATGATGCAGAAAGATTTATCCATGCTTTTGTTACTTCTAGGTTAGACTACTGCAATGCTCTATTTTCCGGCTACCCGGATAAAACACTAAATAAACTTCAGTTAGTGCTAAATACGGCTGATAGAATCCTGACTAGAACCAAAAATTTTTATCATATTACTCCAGTGCTAGCCTCCCTACACTGGCTTCCTGTTAATTAAGGCAAGGGCTGATTTCAAGGTTTTACTGGTAACCTAAAAAGCATCACATGGACTTGCTCCTACCTATCTCTCCGATTTGGTCCTGCCGTACATACCTACACGAACGCTACGGTCACAAGACGCAGGCCTCCTAATTGTCCCTAGAATTTCTAAGCAAACAGCTGGAGGCAGGGCTTTCTCCTATAGAGCTCCATTTTTATGGAATGGTCTGCCACCCATGTGAGATACACAGACTTGGTCTCAACCTTTAAGTCTTTATTGAAGACTAATCCCTTCAGTAGGTCCTATGACTGAGTGTAGCCTGGCCCAGGAGTGTTAAGGTTGTGCCGTGGTGGAGATCTTTGTGGGCTATACTCGGCCTTGTCTCAGGATGGTAAGTTGGTGGTTGAAGATATCCCTCTAGTGGTGTGGGGGCTGTGCTTTGGCAAAGTGGGTGGGGTTATATCCTGCCTGTTTGGCCCTGTCCGGAGGTATGATCACATGGGGTCACTGTCTCCCGACCCCTCCTGTCTCAGCCTCCAGTATTTATGCTGCAGTAGTTTGTGTCGAGGGGCTAGGGTCAGCCTGTTATATCTGGAGTATTTATCCTGTCTTATCCGGTGTCCTGTGTCAATTTAAGTATGCTCTCCATAATTCTCTCTTTCTCTCTTTCTTTCTTTCTTTCTTTCTTGATTTGAAATGACTCGCCTGGTTAAATAAAATAAAATAAAAAAATTGAGTTTGCATCCCAATATTACACTTTATATGCATCACAGAAAACTGAAATATAGCAAAACCACTTGACATAGAAACATTTTAACAGCAGTTAAAAAATATATTTATTTCTTGTAAAAAATATTAATAACATTCCACCGTTGAGACCAAAGAGGGAGCTTTTGGTCATTGACTGCATGAAAGGGCTACAAACCTCTCTATCAACTCTCCTCCCTTCCTCAGACCCCCCCCCCCCCCCATTCCTTCTTTCTTGGTTTGCAATTAGCCTTTTCCCAACGCACTTCACACTTGTTGCTATAGCAATATGCAGGAGGGCTAAATGCCCCTTTGTCTTTGCTGCTGCATATCCACACACACACATACACACACGCACGCACGCAAGCCAGCACACACACACACACACACACACTGCAGATAAATCCTCATATTATGAGCTTATGTTTTAAACACAGTTACAGCAGGAGGAGAGAATTAAGACTGTGATTAACTCCTCTCACTGCCAGTGTCTGTCTGTCTGTCTGTCTGTCTGTCTGTCTGTCTGTCTGTCTGTCTGTCTGTCTGTCTGTCTGTCTGTCTGTCTGTCTGTCTGTCTGTCTGTCTGTCTGTCTGTCTGTCTGTCTGTCTGTCTGTCTGTCTGTCTGTCTGCCTGCCTGCCTGCCTGCCTGCCTGCCTGCCTGCCTGCCTGCCTGCCTGCCTGCCTGCCTGCCTGCCTGCCTGCCTGTCTGTCTGTCTGTCTGTCTGCCTGCCTGCCTGTCTGTCTGTCTGTGCTCGTACATTGTGAAAGAAAAGTAGATTGAAGATATGACGTGACCGAACTTTCTCTGAAATGGAGAGCTAAGCAGAATGTACTTGGTGTCCCGGGTTTGAATCAGTCCCTGATTAGAGGAGAATAATGAAAATTAGCACCGACCTTGAGATTCAGGTTTCATAAAAGTTGATAAAATGAAACTGCTTTATTGTCTCACACCAGATAGGTGCAGTGAAATGTGTTGTTTTACATAGTACTACGGAGCCCCTGGAGAAAATTAGGATTAAATACCTTGTTGGACTCATCGACAGATTGGTCACCTTGGGTACTCAAACCAGCAACCTTTCAGTTACTGGCTCAACGGTCTAACCACTAGGCTACCTGAAACCTTAAAAGTGACATTATATATACAAAAGTATTTGGACACACCTTCAAATTAGTGGATTTGTCTATTTCAGCCACACCTGTTGCTGACAGCGTATAAAATCCAGCACACAGCCTTACTATCTCAATAGACAAACATCGGCATTAGAATGGCCTTACTGAAGAACTCAGTGACATTAAACGTGGCATCATCATAGGATGCCACCTTTCCCACAATCAGTTTGTCAAATTTCTGCCCTGCTGGAGCTGCCCGAGTCAACTGTAAGTGCTGTTATTGTGAAGTGGAATAGTCTAGGAACAACAATGGCTCAGCCGTGAAGTGGTAGGCCACACAAGCTCACAGAACGGGACCGCCGAGTGCTTAAGCGCGTAGCGCATAAAAATCGTCTGTCCTCGGTTGCAACACTCACTATGAGTTCTAAACTGCTTCTGGAAGCAACGTTAGCACAATAACTGTTCATCGGGAGCTTCATAAAATGGGTTTCCATGGCCGAGCAGCCGCACACAATCTTAAGATTACCATGTGCAATGCCAAGCGTCAGCTGGAGTGATGTAAAGCTCACCGCCATTGGACTCTGAAGCAGTGGAAATGCGTTCTCTGGAGTAATGAATCACGCTTCACCATCTGGCAGTGAGACGGACAAATCTGGGTTTGGCGGATGCCAGGCAAACGCTACCTGCCCCAATGCAAAATGCCAACTGTAAAGTTTGGTGGAGGAGGAATAATGGTCTGGAGCTATTAACTCTACAGCATACAATGACATTGTCCACATACTTTGGTCATGTAGTGTACTTCATAGTAGTAGCTGATGTCTTTGTACTAGATGAAACCACTTGCTGAAACAAAGTAGCAAAAACATAGACACACATCAATACAGATCTCATGATGTTTGTATTAGTCAATCACACAGAAAACTCAGGTATTGTTACAGATGTTTTTATTCAGGTCTTTAGACACATATTTCATTTACGCTGCTGTAGCTCAGTAAAAGCGTACATAGAAACCTGCACCTTATAATCCTCCCCTCCTCTCCTTTCTCCTCTTGCTTTTCTCTCATTTTCTCTTTCCCCCTCTTCTTCTCACTCTCTCTATTTTTCTCTCTCTCACAGCAGGAAAAGAAAAGATGACAAGTACAGTAAGACCTGACAGAGATGAGTGTTGGCACCACCAGTATCCATGGCAACAGATGATTTACACACATTCCCTGGAGAACAAGTGTGTGTCACGCCTCTGTCCGTGTTCTGGATCTCCACTAGCCTCACACTCCAACATATAAAAATACTCCACAGAGTTTCAGAGGTATAATGCACACAATTATAATACACACACACACACACACACAAATATATAATACAGATTTATACACTCAAACTGCTGCACACAGCTGTGTAGTGAGACTTACTTTTTTAATCATATTTTTACATGACTCTATTTTCTTTTTCCAGTTTAAACAACACAACTGAGATAGAAAACCACTTCAACTTACAATAGTGTCTGCAGAAGTCTGCAAAGTGTCCTTGACGTGTTTCTGTATGTTTGTGTGTGTTTGTGTTTGCACGTGAGGGTGGAATATGTGTGTGTGTGTTTGTGTTTGCACGTGAGGGTGGAATATGTGTGTGTGTGTTTGTGTTTGCACGTGAGGGTGGAATATGTGTGTGTGTGTTTGTGTTTGCACGTGAGGGTGGAATATGTGTGTGTGTGTGTTTGTGTTTGCACGTGAGGGTGGAATATGTGTGTGTGTGTTTGTGTTTCCACGTGAGGGTGGAATATGTGTGTGTGTGTTTGTGTTTGCACGTGAGGGTGGAATATGTGTGTGTGTGTTTGTGTTTGCACGTGAGGGTGGAATATGTGTGTGTGTGTTTGTGTTTGCACGTGAGGGTGGAATATGTGTGTGTGTGTTTGTGTTTGCACGTGAGGGTGGAATATGTGTGTGTGTGTTTGTGTTTGCACGTGAGGGTGGAATATGTGTGTGTGTGTTTGTACGTGAGGGTGGAATATGTGTGTGTGTGTTTGTACGTGAGGGTGGAATATGTGTGTGTGTGTGTTTGTACGTGAGGGTGGAATATGTGTGTGTGTGTGTTTGTACGTGAGGGTGGAATATGTGTGTGTGTGTGCGCACGTGTGTGTATTAACCATCTGCCAGGCAGTGAGGACTAAAGAGGTTGAGGGAGAAAGTCTGCAAGGTGTCTTTAGGAGTTGTTTTTGTGTGTGTGTGTGTGTGTGTGTGTGTGTGTGTGTGTGTGTGTGTGTGTGTGTGTGTGTGTGTGTGTGTGTGTGTGTGTGTGTGTGTGTGTGTGTGTGTGTGTGTGTGTGTGTGTGTGTGTGTGTGTCTGAGATGTGAAGGTTACTGAGGTCAGAGACAGAGGAACAGTCCCTCCTATCTGGACTTTTTGCTCCAATCACATTAGAGTCTGTGCAGTCTAGTCCAATTCCAGTAGTGTCCATCTAATGAAAGTAGAGTCAGAGGCCCTAGCAGAATAGTCCTCTCCTCGATTGTTTCCCTGTCCAATTCTTGACACTTGAGGTGTAAAGTCAGAGTGCGAATTACCCCATGACATTCAGGGGGGGTCTATATTGAAAAAAATGTATGGGCCTAATAATGAAGATGACATTTAAATGGTAGAAATGAATGACCTTTTAATGTGGCATGAACACAACCAGTCATGATATTTTCATCTGATTGCCAAACAAATCACTTCAAAAAGTAGGCTACCTGTGCATGTTGGTATACTCCAAAATAATTCCAGAATTCAAGCTGCATGTATACTCACGTCATTTGATGAATGGAAATAGACATTTGTTACAAAACACCAAACAGTGTGTCTAATGACATTCAGAGGTTGCCATTGATTAGGCCTGCATTAATTGATGCGTCTCGCTGACAAATTGACATTTTTTTGTAGCCTGAAAAGTCGGGACACCTGAAATGCGTCTGTATCTGTCCTAGGAAAACAGGATGGTTACCCTAACACACAGTGTCAACTTACTAGGCCACAATGTGTTTTATCATGAACTTCTAATAGGCCTACCAGTAGTCTATTGCCGGTCGCTGTGAAAACGCTCCCTATAGACTACTTTCAATGCATTTTTCAGAAAAAGGTGGGTAAACGGTGTTTGCTTGCATTTACCCACCGCTAGGCCTACACCACTGCCGGTAGCCTACCCTCTCAGCCGAGGCAATTTTACACACATGAACACACACGCAGAAAAGGTAGCCTACATTCAATATAATACATGAGTTGAATCAAAACATGTTTTACATCCTAGTTCATGAGCTGTCCATAACTCATGAGTTAATGCTTGGAGTCTTCACAGATCGTGTGACATAAAACACTACCTTTAGTCCCTTACATGAATTACATTATTTGTTATAAATAAGTATTTAACAACTGAATTAGAACATTGAACTTAAACCTTGTACGAATCCTGGATCTTGGAGATTTCTGTAGATGTACTGTAAGTGTAACTATGCCAACATGACATTTTATGATGTGAAAACAGTTGCCATGGGCACATAAATCCAAAATGATGTAGACCTATGCCATAATCAGATGCTTCTAACCAAACAAGTTACCTTAAAGGCCTACTTTCATTAATGTATACTTGATGGATGGACTGGATGCACATTGGTGTCCAGCTATAGGCTAGTTGGTTAGTGATACTGTTGACCATCATCAGCTGATCTAGGAAAGAAAACAAATATTGATAGAAAATAATAAAGCTAAATAAACGGTCTGGTACTTCTGGCCACGGGTGGCACGGAGAACACCAGTACCCACACGCACCTGAAAAACAAAGCATTGAGCTCTCTAAACAGCTGACCGACAAAAACAAACAATGATAAATCAACAAATAAATCTAATGCATTGGAATAAAAGGAACAAAGTACAAAGGAAAATCTATGTGTAAAGAAGCTCAGCTGAGGGCAAAATTCAGCAGTACTAAGTGGACAGCGCCTCTACATAGAAAGAAATGGTTTAAACCATGACAGAGAGATAGGGGTGTTTGTTTCATTTGTAAGCTTTTATTCTCATATTTACCACTGTAAAACATATTTACCACTGCATTTTAAACAAATAGGAGAATAGTTCAATTAGCATTATTTAGCGACCCCCCAAAGTTTGACTTTAGTTGCATTTAAGGGAGCTAACGTCTCATTCAGGTGAGCTGAGCCCCCCCCCCCCCCCCCCCCGTCTATACCGTAATTCACACCCTGTTTACAGTTTATTTTAAAATGCATATGAGGATGAATTTCTGGAGGTGCAGTGTCCCATCAGATTTTTAGGAAGTGCGTCTTTTGGCAGCACACTTCGCCAACTCATTCTGCACCCTATCAGTTAGACATCAGAACTACCATCTCAGCCAAAGTGTCTATACACTCAGAAACACCAAGACAAAGGGTGGTAATGCAGACCTGAGAGTCCACAGTGTTCAGGGTGGGAGGATAGGACAGGGCATGTGTAGAATCATCCATCCAGTGTCTGTCTCCTTCTCTCTCTCCCTCTCTTTGTCTCTCTGTAGAATGAGTGCCAGTCTCTTCTCTGTCCTCTCTCTCGTCTCCTCCTCATCTCATCTCATCACTTCTCCTCTCCAATACCTTTCCTCCTTTCTTCGACTCTGCTTTCATCTTCGCTCAGTTTTTCTGTCGATGTTGTTGTTTTGACATGGTAGTGGAGGATATGATGTCACATAACTTCCTGCGGGTGGCGTTTGGGCTTCCTGTCTGACCCCGAGGACAGGGTTTCGAGGTCAGCAGTCAGGAGTGTACATGTGTACTACAGAGCCTGGAGCAGAAGCCCCAACATGGACATGCACACACTCACACACTCTCTCACAATCAGGGTTCCAGGGGCTGCTGCAGAGTGCTGGGCTCTACCCTCTTCTCCCTTAGAACCCTGTGCCAATAACGCCTGAGAGAGAGAGAGAGAGAGAGAGAGAGAGAGAGAGAGAGAGAGAGAGAGAGAGAGAGAGAGAGAGAGAAATAAAGTGAAAGAGGGGGAGAAAGAATAAAACATAAAATGTAAATGTGTTTTGAGGAGAGAGAGAGAAGATGAGAGAAAAGAGAAAAAGGGGAAAGACAGGATTGAGTTATGAGTGAATAGATGGATGGATGAACAGAGTGATGAAGGTAGTTGATGACCAGAGTAGATGGAGATGCAGAGAATAGTAAACTATATATGACAAATGGACAGAATGTGTAGGAATGTTACAAAGCAGGAGGAGTGATTTTAGCCAGGTTGCTCAAGATTCACTTTGAAATGGAACATCCATCCATTTCCAGAGGATGTTGGGAGATGCCTTTTAAATAAAATGCCACTAGGGGCAACGTTGAGCGCTAATACCATCAAGTATGCTTGGGTTTTGCTAAAGCATTGTGAACAGGGATGGTGGATGGGTATAAGCCACAAGCTCTGGCTCCTAGGGTTATGTGTTCAATCCTAGTGGTAGACTTAAATGTTTTTGTTTTAACCCTATCCCAAACCTTAACCCTTAACGTAACCATTAAGGAATGAATGAAAGAGGAGTCACAGCAGGAGGAGCAACATAGTGTCTCAAAAACACCTACAACAGACACTGATGTCAAATTTGTTGCTTTCATACAACCTGCTATTCAGAGAGACATGCAAGCACACACACACAAAAACGCACACAAGCAAACACACGCACACACACACACTCACTCTCTCACACACAAATTCACAGACACTAATGCAAAGACACTCACACTCACCTCTTCACACTCAAAGTCATTGGAGGGAATGCACTTTTGTTCTCCATCCTGTAAAAAAAACATACACCATCAGTATTGAATTACACACAGCATGAGCAACAACAACACACTCACCAGACTCATGTAATGTATCCTATACTTTCTCTCTCTCACTCTCTTGTGCGCACGCCAGTATCTCCAGTTATCTCCCTCTCCCATCAGCCCCTCTCTGGGTCTCATTAGCATATCTACGCCCGTCACTTGGCTGGAAGAGCCAATCAGATCTTATCTCTTCTCAGAACAAGAAGAGCTGTTTTCATGGCCAGGAAATGAAGAGAATAATAGAGAGCAGAAAACTGAGAGAGAAATAACTAGGTAACGTTATTAAACACACACACCCCCACACCCTCCTCCTGCCCTCTACGTGATCAGTCTGAATGTCAGGAGTTCTGTGCAGGAGGCAGCAGTCCTGGGATTAGACTCCCAGCTGCAGGGATCTGACTGTTTAAACATACACTACAGTATACACACGCACACGCAAAATCATGCACGGACGCACACATGTACACACCCATGTACAGTGGGGCAAAAAAGTATTTAGTCAGCCACCAATTGTGCAAGTTCTCCCACTTAAAAAGATGAGAGAGGCCTGTAATTTTCATCATAGGTACACTTCAACTATGACAGACAAAATGAGAAGAAAAAAATCCAGAAATTATGGTGGAAAATAAGTATTTGGTCACCTACAAACAAGCAAGATTTCTGGCTCTCACAGACCTGTAACTTCTTCTTTAAGAGGCTCCTCTGTCCTCCACTCGTTACCTGTATTAATGGCACCTGTTTGAACTTGTTATCAGTATAAAAGACACCTGTCCACAACCTCAAACAGTCACACTCCAAACTCCACTATGGCCAAGACCAAAGAGCTGTCAAAGGACACCAGAAACAAAATTGTAGACCTGCACCAGGCTGGGAAGACTGAATCTGCAATAGGTAAGCAGCTTGTTTTGAAGAAATCAACTGTGGGAGCAATTATTAGGAAATGGAAGACATACAAGACCACTGATAATCTCCCTCGATCTGTGGCTCCACGCAAGATCTCACCCTGTGGGGTCAAACTGATCTCAAGAACGGTGAGCAAAATCCTAGAACCACACAGGGGGACCTAGTGAATGACCTGCAGAGAGCTGGGACCAAAGTAACAAACGCCTACCATCAGTAACATACTACGCCGCCAGGGACTCAAATCCTGCAGTGCCAGACTTGCCCCCCTGCTTAAGACAGTACATGTCCAGGCCCGTCTGAAGTTTGCTCGAGAGCATTTGGATGATCCAGAAGAAGATTGGGAGAATGTCATATGGTCAGATGTAACCAAAATATAACTTTTTGGTAAAAACTCAACTCGTCGTGTTTGGAGGACAAAGAATGCTGAGTTGCATCCAAAGAACACCATACCTACTGTGTAGCATAGGGGTGGAAACATCATGCTTTGGGGGTGTTTTTCTGCAAAGGGACCAGGACGACTGATCCGTGTAAAGGAAAGAATGAATGGGGCCATGTATCGTGAGATTTTGAGTGAAAACTTCCTTCCATCAGCAAGGGCATTGAAGATGAAACGTGGCTGGGTCTTTCAGCATGACAATGATCCCAAACACACCGCCCGGGCAATGAAGGAGTGGCTTCGTAAGAAGCATTCCACGGACCTGGAGGGGCCTAGCCAGTCTCCAGATCTCAACCCCATAGAAATTCTTTGGAGGGAGTTGAACGTCAGTGTTGCCCAGCAACAGCCCCAAAACATCATTGCTCTAGAGGAGATCTGCATGGAGGAATGGGCCAAAATACCAGCAACAGTGTGTGAAAACCTTGTGAAGACTTACAGAAAACGTTTGATCTCTGTCATTGCCAACAAAGGGAATATAACAAAGTATTGAAATAAACTTTTGTTATTTTCCAGATTTTTTTTTCTCATTTTGTCTGTCATAGATGAAGTGTACCTATGATGAAAATTACAGGCCTCTCTCATCTTTTTAAGTGGGAGAACTTGCACAATTGGTGGCTGACTAAATACTTTTTTGCCCCACTGTATGTATACATATACAAATAGCATGAATAATTCCATTCTATTTCACACTGTTACCTTTGTGTATTATTTCTGTGTGTGCATTCCCCCCTTCCAGGCTCCATTCCAGTTAGACTTATATATAGAGCGGCAGGACCAGATATTTCAAATAATTAAATAATTCATAGATTATGCCCAATATCCGCTATGAAAGTAGATACACTACTTCACCTGAACCAACGTCACTACACACACACACACACACACACACACACACACACACACACACACACACACACACACACACACACACACACACACACACACACACACAAACACACACACACACACACACCTTAAGGTTGGCGCAGGTTGAGAAGACACAGGTGCTGTCCTGAGGCTTGATTTCATTGGCATGGAGCGAGGGGGCAGGCTTAGAGTTGAGTGGTGGCTGTATGGGAGGAAAGGGCGTGGCCAAAGACTCTATAACAGGAAGTACACTCCCCTCTGGACCATAGCCAAACGCCTGGATGGCATTCTCTACACAAACAGGCAGGAGAAAAGATACAGGTTGTGACTTTAAGAGAGGCAAGATGGAGTGCAGGTATTGTAGCTAGGTCACTGTTATTTTAAAAAACTATCTAGGGACCTCTCTCTCACACACACACACACACACACACACACACACACTGGCACTCCACTCACTGAGGCAGGTGTTGTGTGTGAAGTCTCTGAGGAAGGCGTCACACTCATTTTCCTGGTTGCCAGTCCCTCTGCAGGAGCACCAGGGAGAGATGGTGCTGTTACTGGGACTGCTGTCCATGTAGTTAGGAGTCACATCAGACCCTGGAGAGAGAGGGAGGGGGGATGATAGTAAGGACCAAGAGTATGTTTGAAGAACACTTCTGCTGGGATAGAAACCTCTCCATCAAAGTGTGTGTAAAAAACATTCTGATGTTTTGGGTTAATCCATTTCAATTCAATCACTTTTTTGACAGCACCCCTTTTGATTTGAATAAAACGTTCCATACATATTAGCCCATTGTAGAAGTGCTCTGAATGTGACTTTCTGGACCTGAATGTCAAAACATTCAAAAGATAAAGTTGACCTATTTTGCATACCCCACAGTACCATGTCATATCCATGTCTCATCACTGAAGATTTATATGATTTAAAAGTTTACAAACAGGGTTGTCAAATTATTAAAAAATTATAATAATTTAAAAAAATATATATATATATGTCATTTTTTAAACCTAAATGTCAATTATCTGAACACGCCTAAACTCAGATTTTTTCATATTCCCATATGTTGTAACTTATTTTACATCATCAAAGGTTTTTATGTTGTGCCCGACATCAGTTGAGACACAACATGCTCTTGAATACATGGTGGGTGTCATGTTTTGGCTGATAAAATGGGAAGAAATTATACATTTTGACTTTCAAAAGGTACTACAAAGACGGTTGGAGGTCCACACATCAGAGAATGTTGACTTGAATGGGAATATCTGTTGTTTTTAAATTATACTGTCAAACTTCCATAGGAAACCTTTTGAAATCATAGAAATACAGATAATTGAACAGACATGACCATTTAAGTTGACATTCGACGGTGAGTGGACTGGTGGCCATCTTTGTGGTAGTCATTTAAATTTCAAGGGCGTACCAGCAGGGGTCTGAAGGAATCCATTTTATGAATTCTATTTCTATGATTGAAATGACACACATCTTGTATTCAAGAGCATGCTGTGTCTCAACCGATAGCGTCCACAACACAAAAACCTTTGATGATGCAAAATAGGTCAACTTTGAGTACATTCTCCAGAATGTTTTGGCATTCACGTCCAAAACGTCCCTTGAAATCAAACAGGATAATGTCAAAAAGTGATTGAATTCAAATGGATTTACCCTTTTATCATCACACAGGTGCAGTGAAATGTGTTGTTTTACAGGGTCAGCCATAGTACTATGGTGCACCTCGAGCAAGTTTGTGTTATTTGCCTTTCTCAAGGGCACATCAACAGATTTTCGGCTAGGTGTGTGTGTGTGTGTGTGTGTGTGTGTGTGTGTGTGTGTGTGTGTGTGTGTGTGTGTGTGTGTGTGTGTGTGTGTGTGTGTGTGTGTGTGTGTGTGTGTGTGTGTGTGTGTGTGTGTGTGTGTGTGTGTGTGTGTGTGTGTGTGTGTGTGCGAGTGTGTGTGTGCATGTGTGTTTGTGTGTGTGTGTACTCACCAATAAGGCCTACGTAGGCCATGAGGCAGCCATGGTAGTTATCATGGGGACAGCTGGTGATGGAGTGACCAGTCATCTGACAGTTCGTATGGAAATCAGCCAGTCTTGATCTACATGCACACACACAGGCACATTTTACATTTTCATCATAACATAATGTATGTAGTTCTGTCCTTGAGCTGTTCTTGAGCTGTCTATTGATGTTCTGTATTATTTTCATATTTTGTGTTGGACCCCAGGAAGAGTAGCTGCTGCTTTTGCAACAGCTAATGGGGATTCTTATAAAATACCAAATACATGGTCATTTTACCATTTTACTTGCAGTACGGTCTATGATCATACTGTAGGGTTATTTTATGGGATATATTGTTTTCTAAGTGACTGTTGTATAGTTCTAAGATATTGTGAATCAGTTGTTCTGAATTGTAATGTTAATGCATGATCTACCTAGAAACTACTTTGCACTTTTCTGATTAGTTGTATGTTAGTTAATTGTTGGAATAGAATAGAAAATGGTTGAGTTGATGCATGGCTGTAACTGGGTTTTGACTAGACTAGATGTTATACCGTTTGTCAGTTAGTTAAAGGGTTAGCTAAAATGCATCTAAAAAAATATAATTTTGACATAAACGCTATCCCATCTAAACATGACCTTGTAACTGTGGTCGGTTCATCCAAAGATTATGGATATGCTGACAAGATTACATGTCCCTGTGCTGTCATAACTCCCCTGTGACGATCTGAAGGATCAGGTTACAGTGGGTCCACTCGCCAGCGTGCTCTCTCTCGTAGAGGGGGAGAGCGGGAAGTCGGCTGTTTTATGGCAGTCGTAAAATATACTACTCTATGCTCTGTAGTGTTCGAGATTGGAATGTAAACAGTGGAACACAGAGAGACCCTTGGACATAAAAAATTTGAATAATTAAACAATATTTCTATTTTTGAGAATGTGGGAGTGGTATGTGGACACTTAAGGGACAGTCATGACGAGTTTGTTTAATTTGGTGATCTCATGAAGGACAAGAAACACTCATTACTGTGTCTTTGGTTGTATACTTCTTAATTATGGGTTTACATCTAAATATTGTGAAACATATGTGATTAAACATGAAACTATTTGTGAAAAGATGCAATGTGATGTTGACCTTCTAAATGAGAAAATATGGGTTTTCATATAAAGTTAACCAAATCAGTGGCCACGCCCATGTGAGCATAGACATTATGTTGCCGTCATGGACCACCCTTTTCTCCATAAAATCAACTCCTGACAAAATTTACATTAGACCAGAAAATATGGTGCTGACGCTACATGTTGAAATGGTTAAGAACTACAACTCTATAGGCCCAGGAGACCAGACAGCGTGTAGTGTTGGCCACATGGCTGGAAATGTTTGAACTCTGAGACTATCGATCACTACAGAATAAGAGCAAATCCTAGACATAGAATTACTAGTCTGCCGCTGGAAACTACGTAAGTCTAGTACGAGAATACTGACAACCGCCGAAGCATCTATTCTATGCAACGACCATCTGTACGCCTGACGTAACCATTATAACAGACACTATCCAGAGCCACTGAAAAAGCAACAACTACGAAAGACATAGTCTCTGGTTAACTTCCCCAGAAGTCACTATCTGATGAACTGACTCTCCAGCAGACGGGACTGGCGATTCCAACAGAGAAGACAACAACGACATACAGGCGTAAATATATACATTGTAATCATTTTCGAATGAGCGGCCGTTCATGTGCAATGGATTAGCATTTCAATTAATATAATTTTCAACTATGTGTAGTGAATTAATTTAGTCTTTCCCACTTTTATCTGTCCCCACCCCTTTCCATTGTCTACCAAGCCGTCATAACGGTTTAGCCCACTAGGGACATATCAATGCATTGTGTTAGTAGCCAATAACGATATTGTTTGTTTGTGTATTTCTGTGATTTGTCTAGTTAGTTAGTAAATAAATAATTAAGCCAATTTGTATATCGCTGGTTCATTTTGGAGACTAGGGTACATGCAAATATCCAAGTGTTTGCGACATAATAAGTAATGAGAACTGATGAAGAAATATTGACACGTTAAGAGAAGACTAATCGATAAGATATCTGAAGAGTCGATTCGGGAAATAGAGACTGTATAAACATTTTCCTTTGGTGCCTCGACTTCCTAGTTAATTAAAGTTTACATGACTAGTTTAATAATAATTAGACACAGAGAATTGGTCTTCACATTTAATGATAGTCACAGATACGACACTGCCATAACAATGGGAGTAGTTGTCCACCAACGGCACAGCGAGCTGTCTAGCTCCCGCCTGTCCTTTCTTTGGATTGGTGGATATATCTAATTATTGTAAACCTTTTTTGAATATTCAAAACTTTGCTTATAAGCCATTCGCACTCTCTCATTGATCTCCATACAAAAACTCATTGCTTGGTGGGCGAAACTACAAAAAAACACCACCTGCTGGAGGAGACAGATTTTCCTCTATGTTGGACCTCTTCCTCTCTGGTTCATCATTAAATCAGCAAAACTGTAATCGGTATTCATCCAGTGTTTGTCTACAAAGTGAGTCATCCATCTACCATCTAAGGAACCCTTAAACTACAATACTATCTTTGCACATTTTAAAAACATGTCATGTTATTATCTTTTACGGTTCCATGTTAATCTGAGTCCTTCTCTCGTTTTGTACAGATGACTGTTGAAGAGTCTCACTCAACCCCATGAAAAGTCAACTCTCTACTCCTACACCATCCATTCTCACTAGTCATGGGAAACGGAGGCTTTCTGAAGCCTTTTGGGCTTTCACCAAATTGTGCTGAAAAATGGTTCATTACTCTGAGCTTTTAACACAATGCACATTAGTGACATCTTCTGGTCAGCAATGAAAAGCAGCGATGTTAATATAAAGTAAATGTTTTTCCACAATATCCATCAAATGGCCATGGCACAGCAGTTAGTTATGAGTCTTAGTAGCCTCCAATCAGTTACCATTACAGGGTTGCACCTTCCATCACGCTTCCCTTTTTTTGTTTTGAATTCCTTTTTTTACTGTCAAAAACTGAATCAGTGGCATTATATAGGATGCTTAAGACAGAAGCTTATACTTTTCTCAATAAAATTAACTGTTTAAACAACAATGTGCAGAAAGTGTGGTGTCACATGAAACAATTTTCAAAATATTGCAACGATTCAACCCCATTCCCTGTAGTCTGAGTGTTCTGATCCCCTGGGCCCCAAATCTACCTGCTACCATTCAGGTGACGCTACATGAAAAAATGTAAATGTGTAAGTACGGTGACCAGTAGAGGTCAGTGTTTGAAAGCAGCTTGGAATTGAAGATAGAACCGGAACGACATTGAAATCAGTGGGATCTTGCATTTTGCAACACGATTTGAAAAACCACATGATCAAACAAAGCTTCGGACGTCATTGATCATGTGATAATGTTTACTTTGCAACAAGCATTAGTACGTGTTAGTTCAGTAGTACTTTGAAAACTGCATTGGAGCACAGGTATCAATCGTCCCATCACTCATTCTCACAGTCCACTCCGCCATTTCCTGGTTGCAACATTTCTAATGGTTTCAGTTTATGTGACAAAACAAGCAGTCATTGTGTAGATACTCATTGTACCATCTAAACTGCTGTGAAATATTTTCAATAACAAAAAATATTGTATTTTCAGATTTTTGAAGCTGGTGTACAAAACCAAAAGTAAAAGACAAAAAAACTAAACCCAAGCACGGGAAACATTGAAATAGTGCACATAGAACAGATCTACCGCTTCTTAGGACTTGTTTTCAATAAAATTGACAGATCTATAACTCACATTTCTATGTGAATTTGGTCAGGCCGCCAAAAGAGTTACATTTCTCAGCTTTAACAGCTTTTTGAGGAGGAGAGGAAATGAACTCTAGAACCCCAAAGAACTTCCGGGGTGTTTGTAAACAACTAGCTAGCTAGCTTATTTTAGTTGTTTTCTCTAAGCCAAAATTTGCATTTTGACCACATTATTCATGGGTGGGTTGGTCCTTGTGACCTGAGCAAATCTATTTTAGAAAATTTAAGTTTATAAATTTCCCAAAGAATCATCTCATCGGGCAGCATTGCCTGCATGGATAGTAACATTAGGAGCAGGAGGTGGTGGTGCAAAGATGTGCTACACATCATGGGTAAGTTGTTTATCATGTTAACCATGATAACATGAGCTAGCGAGCAACATATACTGTAAATAGGATAGACAGCCATCCAATATTAGTTTAATTTGCTACAAACAATGATGTTAGCTACCTAGCTAGGAACTATTTAACAGGTTTCCAGTCCCAGAGAGAGAACTATGACAATTTAAAAACACAATTGCAACAAAATATAAAATGTTATTATATCACTTGAGAATAATGAAGCAAGTCCTGGTCTGATTTCTATGTTCTACCTCAGATACAGAGACCTGTGAAAGCCCAGAGAAAGTCCTGAAGAGACTGAAGGATATATCTCCAATGGATTACATATGTAATTGCTTTACTGCTAGAAGTGGTTGTAGGACTACACAAATACTGTTAAAAGTAACAATGCATAGACATAGAATATGCATGGCCAACCTTGCTGCTAGAGATCTAGCTACTGGGTGTGCAGTGTCGTGACTTGACTTTAACATTAATCTGAAGAGTGTTATTTATCTAACAAACTAACTATGTTTAATTGTTACCTGATTAAATTATTCATGTAACAATTGACTCAATAGGATCTGGGGCACTATGGTCCTTTATGAATAAAGAGTTACCATCTCCCTAATTAAACTCTAAAAGGTCTACCTATCACATCTATAAACAGTCAACTTATTAATCATATCCTCGTATAATATCACCATTCTGAACAGTCATAACCTCCTTGCATCTCCTTGCATCTCCTTGCAGAAATTGGTTTAATTGTTTATTTACTATCTAATTAAATGGGAACACAGGATAAACACACACACTCTGCACTGGTTATTGACTGGAGACATAATACGCTGAAAACAGGTCCCTAACGGAATGACAACAACATCAAATCAAATCAAATGTTATTAAATTCCCACGGTCCCAGGGTCCTTAGCTTTGTGATGAGCTTTGAGGGCACTATGGTGTTGAACGCTGAGCTGTCGTCAATGAATAGCATTCTCACATAGGTGTTCCTTTTGTGTAGGTGGGAAAGGGCAGTGTGGAGTGCAATGGAGATTGCATCATCTGTGGATCTGTTGGGGCGGTATGCAAATTGAGTGGGTCTAGGGTTTCTGGGATGATGGTGTTGATGTGAGCCATGACCAGCTTTTCAAACCACTTCATGGCTACAGACATGAGTACTACGGGCCGGTAGTCATTTAGGCAGGTTACCTTAGTGTTCTTGGGCACAGGACTATTGTGGTCTGCTTAAAACATGTTAGTATTACAGACTGGGACAGGGAGAGTTTGAAAATATCAGCGAAGACACTTGCCAGTTGGTCAGCGCATGCTTGCAGTACACATCCTGGTAATCCGTTTGGCCCTGTGGCCTTGTGAATGTTTACCCATTTAAAGGTCTTACTCACTTCGGCTGCGGAGAGAGTGATCTTACAGTCTTCCGAAACAGCGGTTGCTCTCATGTGTGTTTTAGTGTTATTTTCCTCAAAGCAAGCATAGAAGTAGCTCATCTGGTAGGTTCATGTCACTGGGCAGCTCTCGGCTGTGCTTCACTTTGTAGTCTGTAATTGTTTGCAAGCCCTGCCACATCAGGCGAGTACGATTTGATCTTAGTCCTGTATTGACGCGTGGCCTGTTTGATGGTTCATCGGAGTGCATAGTGGGATTTCTTATAAGCTTCCCAGTTAGAGTACCGCTCCTTGAAAGCGGCAGCTCTAGCCTTTAGCTCAGTGCGGATGCTGCCTGTAATCCATCGCTTCTTGTTGGGGTATGTACGTACGGTCACTGTGGGGACGACGTCATCGATGCACTTGTTTTCTTGTTTGCTTATGGTGGAATATAGCTCATTCAATGATGTCTTAGTGACAGCCTCTGACTGTGGTGTTATGTAAACGGCTACAGAAATACAGATGAAAACTCTCTCGGTAGGTAGTGTGGTCTACAGCTTATGGATACTTGTTAAAGAACAGATGAAGAGGGAAAGAGGGACAGAGACACTTAACATTGCCACATGCAGAAACTACTCTCACCTACAATAACCAAATATTTTGCACACAAACCGCCACCCACTTTGAGCAAGAAGTCATGAATGTATTTACATGAAATGCCTGGGTTCACCTGGGATCTCTCGGTGAACAGGGCAGCCTTAGAAAGGGGGTTGGGCCTTTTCACGGGACGCTTGTAAGGCTCTGATTGTCCGAAATGGTTCCAACTACTCTTCTGCTGTTGTCCAGTATCCGGTGACTTGTCATGTAGTCCTGAACAGAACTACAGAGTTGATTTTCCTTCCATTCGCTCTTGAAGATACTTATTTGAAGATAGGCTAGCCAGACATATCGATGGTTCCCCAGTGGTGTGATGAGAGTAGCATAATACGATGGTTTGAGCACAGTAACGGGATGGTCATACTTAAACTCACTTCCGAATATACCTTCCTTAGGACAGCTAATCAGCCGTACCAGTGATTGTCCGGGAGAGGATTTTATCGCCTCCACCTCGTATTGAGATTCAAAGTTCAAACCATTTTAAACGTGTAGCTGCCACTTCACACTTTTTTCTGGTTCGATGTGTTAATTTGTTAAACCGTCATTTATACCTTTTGCTCGATAGGGGTGGTTCTGGCAAGCTGGCATGCTCCCTGACCTCACTCCGGGGCAGTGATTACACACTGTGCAAAGTTATGGAAAACATTTATCTCTTATAACTTCTCAAATCACATCCCTCTCTTAACAAAAACACTTTCATAATTTTTGTATTACTTGCACAACCCATAGTATGGAAGCTTCATCCATGTAGTGGGTATACTTTACATGCCGTCCCTGGAAGGGGTGCGTCACCTGAGTGGGTTGATTCACTGATGTGGTCATCCTGTCTGGGTTGGCGCCCCCCCTTGGGTTGTGCCATGACGGAGATCTTTGTGGGCTATACTCGGCCCTGTCTCAGGATGGTAAGTTGGTGGTTGAAGATATCCCTCTAGTGGTGTGGGGGCTGTGCTTTGGCAAAGTGGGTGGGGTTATATCCTTCCTGTTTGGCCCTGTCCGGGGGTGTCCTCGGATGGGTCCACAGTGTCTCCTGACCCCTCCTGTCTCAGCCTCCAGTATTTATGCTGCAGTAGTTTATGTGTCGGGGGGCTAGGGTCAGTTTGTTATATCTGGAGTACTTCTCCTGTCCTATTCGGTGTCCTGTGTGAATCTAAGTGTGCGTTCTCTAATTCTCTCCTTCTCTCTTTCTTTCTCTCTCTCGGAGGACCTGAGCCCTAGGACCATGCCCCAGGACTACCTGACATGATGACTCCTTGCTGTCCCCAGTCCACCTGACCTTGCTGCTGCTCCAGTTTCAACTGTTCTGCCTTATTATTATACGACCATGCTGGTCATTTATGAACATTTGAACATCTTGGCCATGTTCTGTTATAATCTCCACCCAGCACAGCCAGAAGAGGACTGGCCACCCCACATAGCCTGGTTCCTCTCTAGGTTTCTTCCTAGGTTTTGGCCTTTCTAGGGAGTTTTTCCTAGCCACCGTGCTTCTACACCTGCATTGCTTGCTGTTTGGGGTTTTAAGCTGAGTTTCTGTACAGCACTTTGAGATATCAGCTGATGTACGAAGGGCTATATAAATACATTTGATTTGATTTGATTTGAAGTTACAGTATTTCCTTTATAACACTTTTAAGGACAGCACAAATAACAAACAAAATCACAAGAGTGTTCTATTGATCGAACGTTCTACGTTCAAAATATTGTTCCAGTATTTGCTTTTGAACGTGTTAGAGTTTCAGAGGGAAAAGTTCTGTTGAGACATAGCACATTCCTCTGGTGAATTTTGAGTGCACAAACCTGGATCTTCTCCCTTGTTTACAACAGGGCGTGAGTGTCAATCCCCACTAGTACTATCCTCCCCTCTCTACGGGTGAAATGGGATCTGATTGAAGTTATTCATTTCAAATCTGATCTGACCTATTTGGTTTCTCGTGGTCAGTCATGACAGCAGGTTTCTGTTCCAGCCCAGCCCTGACATTCTGCTTATTATTTGTATTAGACACTATTCATTTAACTATTCATCTCTTATTTTGGAGATGGATGTCTAAACCCACTATCCATTTACATATTAGTATCGTGTATTTTTTGGTCATTGAACATTTATTTCTTGCCTGTTTTATTTGGTTGTCACTCCAATGATGTCTGATGGTATTGCACATATTTGCAGCAGAAGCTGATGTCCTTGATCATTGGTGTGGGTATAACAATCCCTATATGGCTGACCTAGGATGCAACCCCTGTCCACAACTGCACTTCATACCCACAAAGCAGAGTCCATTATTCTACAATTTTTTTAAATCTTGGTTGGGCTAGGTTAACAATACTTTAGGTCTCAGGTCAGGTGACATCACCACACGATGGCTACTGGGGCTTTGTCTCACTTTGTCTTTCTTTAATTACTCGCATCCTATCTCTTCACCTGTATTGTATCACAACTGTATTGGAAGAGAAGGTACAAGGTCCCTCCACTCGGACCTTCTTCTCCAACTGGATTTGAGAAGAAGGTGATGAGAGAAGAGGTGATAATCGAGGAAGGATGAATTGATAAAGAGCCTGGCACTCACCTGTCAAATCAAATCAAATCAAACTGAATTTGTCACACGCGCTAAATACCGTGAAATTCTTACTTACAAGTCTTTACCCAACAATGCAGTTCAAGAAAGAGTTAAGAAAATATTTACCAAATAAACTAAAGTAAAAAAGTTATAAAAAGTAACACAATAAAATAACAATAACGAGGCCATGTACAGGGTGTACCGATACCAAGTCAATGTGCGGGGGAACAGGTTAGTCGAGGTAATTTGTACATGTAGGTTGGGATAAAGTGACTATACATAGATAATACACAGCGAGTGGCAGCAGTGTAAAAACAAATGGGGGGGTTGTCAATGTAAATAGTGTGGGTGGCCATTTTATTAATTGTTTACCAGTCTTATGGCTTGGGGGTAGAAGCTGTTGAGGAGCCTTTTGGTCCTAGACTTGGCGCTCCGGTACCTCTTGCCGTGCGGTAGCAGAGAGAGCAGACTATGACTTGGGTGACTGGAGTCTTTGACAATTATTTGGGCTTTCCTCTGACACCGCCTAGTATATAGGTCCTGGATGGCAGGAAACTTGGCCTCAGTGACGTACTGGGCCGTACGCACTACCGTCTGTAGCTCCTTATGGTCAGATGACGAGCAGTTACCATACCAGGAGGGGATTCAACCGGTAAGGATGCTCTTAATGGTGCAGCTATATAACTTCTTGAGGATCTGGGGACCCATGCCAAATCTTTTCAGTCTCCTGAGGGTGAAAAGGTGTTGTCGTGCCCTCTTCACAACTTTCTTGGTGTGTTTGGACCTTGATAGTTGATTGGTGATGTGGACACCAAGGAATTTGAAAATCTTGACCCACTCCACTACAGCCACGTCGTTGTTAATAGGGGCCTGTTTGGCCAACCTTTTCCTGTAGTCCACGATCAGCTCCTTTGTCTTGCTCACATTGAGGGAGAAGTTGTTGTCCTGGCAGTCTCTGACCTCCTCCCTATAGGCTGTCTCATCGTTGTCGGTAATCAGGCCTACTACTTTTGTGTCGTCAGAAAACTTAATGATGGTGTTGGAATCATGTTTGGCTACGCAGTCATGGGTGAACAGGGAGTACAAAAAGGGACTAAGCACGCACGCCTGAGGGGCTCAGGGTTAAGGATCAGCGTGGCAGATGTGTTGTTGCCTACCCTTACCACCTGGGGGCGACCCGTCAGGAAGTCCAGGATCCAGTTGCAGAGGGAGGAGGTTTAATCCCAGGTTCCTTAGTTTAGTGATGAGCTTTGTGGACACTATGGTGTTAAACGCTGAGCTGTAGTCAATGAACAGAATTCTCCCATAGGTATTCCTTTTGTCCAGGTGGGAAAGAGCAGTGTGGCGTGCGATTGAGATTGCATCGTCTGTAGATCTGTTGGGGTGGTATGCGAATTGGAGTGGGTGTAGTGTGTTCGGGATGACCAGCCTTTCAAAGCACTTTATGGCTACCAACATGAGTGCTACAGGGCGGTAATAATTTAGGTAGGTTACCTTCGCTTCCTTGGGCACAGGGACTATGGTTGTCTGCTTGAAACTAGCTCATGTGCTACTACACACACCCCTCTGCTACACTCAATGACGTCCTCCTTCTCTTCATCATCCTCAGCACACTCACCCCTCTGCTACATTAACTGACCACCTCCTTTTCCTCATCAATCTCAGCAGCCAGCAGAGTGTACTGTGTGAACTGAGTCAATCTAGCACACACAGAATTCATTTTGTGGGTATTTCATTCTGCTACATTGACTCAGATCACACAGTCAGCGGCTGATTTATACTGTCAGTGTAGTGGGAGGTGAAAGGGGTGTGACTAGTAGAGGTGAGTTCTAGTAGCAACTGTGATGTGATGTCATCCCCCTTATACTTGAATTAGTGTCTCCTTTCTATTATAAATGTACCTATACTTGAATACCGTAAGCATCTCAGCTGCGGGAGGATCCCCTCCTGCAATATTGTGCTGATTTGCTTCATTCTGCTACACTCACTGTCCTCCTTCTCCAGTGGTTGACAAGCTAGCTACAAGTGTCATTTGATTAGGGTTTGCACCCTGGCCCGATCAGCCATACAGAAACGGAACTCATACATTACATGGCGACTTTGCAGCCCACGTAAAAGTGACCCTTCACAATGGTCACTCTCCAGGGGATTTTTCTCTGGCCTCCACTATCCGTGCTCTACCCTTTTGGTTCCATTGCTTACAACTGATGTGAGATTATTTATGGCATGAATGCCCAATGCAGACATACTGTATGATGGGATTAGTATTGGCCTTGTGGGGATGTCCAATGCACTTGTACATATGGATTGTAATTTCTATACTAAAACCGGATTAGAAAATTGTTTACATTTTGTTGAGATGTTTTCTGCATTTGAAATAATACTATTAGAAATAGGAAAACGGGGATCACGTGACCCTTGGACGAGATGGCCGCATGAACTAAGAGCTCCGCACAAGTAGTTTCCAATTCCTAATCTTACCTCCACTCCAAGTTCAAACTCATTTAGCTTTAGTAAGAAAAAGTCAAGGCGACACTACAGGTGATATTTTTACCCGAACTCGAGTATTAGCGACGGAAAAAGCCTCCAAGAAGAAGCTAGCTTCAGAAAAAACTAGCGCCATTAGCCAGGAGCAAGAGATCCCGCTCCCCCACGAGGCACAACGAATGCCAACCTCGCAATCTGTCGAAGACATCCTTTCTGAGTTAAGATCCCAACGTACAGAACTAAACACTAAATTAGATGCCATTAACTCTCAGCCCAGTGCGATAGGGGGGGCAAGGTGACAATCCTGGAAAACGCTTTGCCTGACATCAACAACAAGATAACCATAAACGCGGGGCGCCTGGACGAGGCAGAGGGGTGAATCCTATCCATATAAAACTTATTGACAGATGCCATGGAAACAATAGCATATGCTAAAAAGAAAATCGAGCATCTGGAAGAGAAAACAGAGGACCTGGAAAACAGGGGGCGAAGGAATAAATGTGTTCTATTCAATCTGGGCGAAAAAGAAGAGGGAAACATGCCACTGATCCGCTACCTGCAAGACAAACTTCCCGAGTGGCTCCACATGTCCACCGACAGGCCCATAGAACTCGAGAGAGAGCTCACCGAGCACTGAGGCCCCCACCAGCAGCCAGACAACCACCGCGCCCAATCTCCATACGTTTCCTGAGATTCACCGACAAGGAACGAGTCCTACAGGCGGCGAAAAACAACACCATCACAGTGGGAAACACCAGGACCACCTTTACACCAGGACCTGTCAGCTGGAATACGCCGAAAGCGCAGAGAATTTGACGAAGTGAAGAAATACTCCATTGACCGAGGCATCTTCAGGGGATTCAAATACCCAAACGAGCTCAGGATTCTTCACCAAGGAGCCTTGCGACACTTCAAAACTCCCGAAGAGGCAAAATGTTTTTTGAAAGACAATCCTGGCCAATGAGAAACAGACCAATGACTAAATGCGATTAATGCCATTACTAAAGGAGGTAAGACGACATATAGCCGATATCCAGAGACCCACCCCCTAAAGGTCATTATAGCTGTATAGCCTAACCTAGGCCTACTAATGTTTCAGCCTACTTTTATTTCCCAGTTTTTTTGTTGTTGTTGCTATTATTACTTGGGGTTCTCTATGTCCCTTGGGGGAGGTATATGTAGGCTTGGCTATTGATTTTATTTTTCTCCCGTCTTTTACTGTGGTCTGGACGAGGGCAACTGTGTTATTTACTCAATGCGGGGTGGAGAGGATGAGGCATTTCTTTGGTGGGGAGAGGGAGACGTTGTGCGTTGCTAACTGTTCCTGGTTTTTGTTTTATTCGGAACACAGAATTGAGACTGAGCGGGGGGGTAATAGATCCAACGGGATGTGTCGAGTTGTTTGTGAACTCGGCTGGGGTGTTCAGAGATGATTATTTTATGTACACCATTTATTTTCCTTTTATGTGAACGCAGCTGTAACTACTATCCACTTTTACCCAGTGATGACTTGCACTAAAGTTCGATTACTGCTCGATGACGATGACTAGTACCTTAAATCTATTGACATGGAACTGCCTGGTCTAGTGCATGCAATAAAACAGAAAAAAGATACTATGTGCTCTAAAAAAGGAAAAAGCAGACATCGCGCTATTACAAGAGACACACCTCTGTGATGCTGAACATGCCAAACTCCGCAGAGCTTGGGTGGGACAGGTGTATTTCTCATCTTTCAAATCAAACAGTAGAGGCACAGCCATACTTATCCCAAAAAATGTTCCATTCATAATTGACAAAAACATATCTGATCCGGAGGGGAGATTTATTTTGATAACTGGGTCACTATATGGTCAACCAATTACTATATTAAACATATATGCCCCTAACACAGATACTCCTGCCTTCATGTCAAAAATTATAACTCTGTTCAATGAGCATTGTGTCTCCTTTGGCGTGGTGGCCGGAGATTTTAATTGTACCCTTAACCCAACCCTAGACAAATCATCTCAAGTCCCCACCACAAATCCTAGATCTGCAAAGATGTGGAACTCTCTTACTAAAGAGATGGGACTGATAGATATCTGGAGAGAGACTAATAGCTCATCTATGGACTATACATACTACTCTAATGTCCATAACACCTACTCCCGAAAAAAGATTACATTTTTATCCCATAGAGTTTCATAAATTCAGCCACTTGTACAATCGGACCCATAGCACTTTCAGATCACGCCTTTGTACACCTCCGCTTTGACCTCTGCAAAAACATCCCGAGGTCAAAGAGCTGGAAATTCAACACCTCCATGCTATCAAACGAAGCGTTCCATACATTGGTAACTACATGGATAGACAACTACACACAAGACAATAAAGATTCTCCTGTTTCTCCGGCCACAATGTGGGACGCTGCTAAAGCCACACTAAGAGGTCATCTAATTGCATATGCTTCCTCTAAGAAAAAAGCAATGGAAGCACACAGGCTAGATCTTGAGAGGGAGCTGGAATGCTGTGAAAAAATACATAAACAATCCCCAGACAGCACCTCCTGGAGTCATCTTAAAGCAGCCAAAGCCAAACTGAATTTGGACTACACTCGGGAGATAAAAAAAAAGGTTTTCTTTACTAAACAGAAATACCATGAGCAATAGGCCCAGTAGATTGCTTGCTTACCAATTAAAAAAGGAGCAGCCAGAGCGTACAATCATGGCTATCCGAACAGCAGAGGACGAGGTCACATATGACCCAAAAAAGATCAATTGAACTTTTCATGATTTTTACTGCAAACTATATACCTCTGAGAGAAAACACACGGAGGCAGAACTCCACTCTTTCCTAGAGGGAATCTCGCTACCTAAACTATCAGAGACCGACCAAGAAGATCTCAACTCCCCCTTCACTCCTGAGGAGATCCTGGAGGCAATTACCTCCATGCCACCTAATAAGTCCCCAGGCCCAGATGGATTCCCCAGAGAGTTCTACAAAGCTTTTTGGCCCCAGCTCAGCCCTATCTTCATGCCAATACTGGAGGATTTTTGCAAAAACTGAGTTCTCCCAGACTCAATGCACACAGCTCGCATTACAGTGTTGCTAAAAAAGGACAAGGACCCCCTATCCTGCTCGTCCTTCCGGCCCATAAGCTTGTTGGATTTCGACTATAAAATAATTACCAAATTGCTCGCCAAAAGACTAAACACTCTTCTTCCCAAAATAATAAAAGCGGACCAAACTGGACTTATTAGAGACAGATACTCTTCTGATAACATTCACCGTCTTTTTGATATTATTGATCAAGTAAACGCACAGAAGACCCCTGTCCTGCTGGCTTCACTGGATGCTGAGAAGGCGTTTGACAGGATGGAGTGGAGCTTTCTGTTTTCAGTCTTAGAAAAGTTCAATATGGGCCCAAATTTTATTAAATGGATCAAATCACTATACTCTCATCCAAATGCCATGGTGACTACTAATGGACTGAACTCTGACAGATTCCCTCTGGAACGGGGCACAAGACAAGGGTGCTCACTGTCCCCGCTGCTCTACTTGTTGGGGGCGGAGCCTCTGGCAGAGCTGATAAGGAGCAATCCAAGTATTATGGGTGTTTCTGCAGGCGGCCTGCAGCACAAGATTTCGCTTTACGCGGATGATGTCTTGCTCTACATATCCAGCCCTGAGAAATCCCTCCCTCTCATTTTAGACACAATTGCTCAGTATGGCAAGTTCAGGTTATAAGATCAATTTTAACAAATCCACTGTCTGCCCTCTCAATATTACACTCACCAGCTCTATGAAGACACTTTGTCCTTTCCAATGGAAAACACAGGGGTTTCAATACCTCGGGATCTTCATAACACCAGATCTGAATAGCCTTTTTAAGGAAAATTATCTTCCACTCCTGGACCGAATCAAGAACGATCTCCAAACCTGGATCTCCCTCCCAATTAGCTTAGTAGGAAGAATTAATGTAATCCGTATGAACGTCCTCCCTAGACTGAACTACTTATTTCAGATGCTCCCATGCTATCTCCCAGTTTCCTTCTTCAAAACAACTAACCAAAGCATCACCAAATTTAT
Organism: Oncorhynchus kisutch; assembly: GCF_002021735.2. NCBI lineage: Eukaryota > Metazoa > Chordata > Actinopteri > Salmoniformes > Salmonidae > Oncorhynchus > Oncorhynchus kisutch. Next base: position 27,883,481 of record NC_034196.2, on the reverse strand, counting down.
ATGGGGCAATAAAAAACCTAGGATCAAGTTTTCCACTCTATCGAAACCTGAATCTAAGGGTGGTCTTGCCCTTCCCTCCCTTCAATTGTACTACTGGTCTGCCCAAATCCGCAACATGCTAACATGGATCACAAACAGACAAGAGTCAACGTGGATTCAGATAGAAGCCCAATCCTGTGGTTCATTTCCCTTAAGCTCAATTATATTCATTAATAACTTTAGTGAATTGGGCAACATATCCAAAACCTTTGTGATTTACAGCACCCTACTAGCGTGGAGGGACTGTAAGAAATACCTGGGCATTTCCTCCCAAATATGTTCTCACTCGCCTATAGTAGGCAACCCAGACTTGCCAAAAGCCCTGAGGGATGCCAACTTTAATCTTTGGCATACTCTAGGAATCAGGACCTTTTCAGACCTATTTCATCAGAAAACCACTACACTGAAATCCTTTCAAGAGCTCTGCAGTGAATTCGATGTGCCAAGATCCCATTTTTTTTTAAATATCTTCAAATTAGACATGTAATTTCCTCATTTACCTCCAAAAGGAGGTTTAGAACTCAGTTGAATGAAGTTGAAACCCTTCTTGTCACAGCACAATCCATTAAAGGCTAAATATCTTACATCTATAGACTCCTTTCTGAGAAAGGAAGCTCCTCCTTTACTCCTTTGAAAATGAGCGGAGGTTTGCGACAGGGTATACTGCTCCTCTACCAGTGTAAAAATGAAAGAATCTAATTACATATTTTGTACAAATTGTATTATACTCCTTTGAGACTCCATAGAATGAAAACAGATATGTCTCCTAACTGTAAAAGATGTACCTCTGAAAGTGGAACCTATATGCATGTATTTTGGAGCTGTAGAGAGATTGCCAGATTCTGTACATACTGCTGCACAGAAAATAGAAAATACTAGAGGTACAGTTTGATATGACCCCGTGTATCTATCTTCTTAATGCCCAGCAGGACTTTGTTCTTGATCCTGACAGAGAAAATTTGCTTATGACTATTACATACTTTGCTAAGAAATGTATTATTCTATTGTGGGCCTCAAATACCCCTCCTACATTTAAAATGTGGATTGACCAGATTGTTGACTTTCTTCCTCTTGAAAATCTCACTTATGACCTCCACAAGAGACAGCCCAAGTTTGATAGACTCTGGTCTCCACTATTCAACTATATTTCAAACTGGACAGAGTGAACGGGGTGACTAAGCGCAGATACATGTTGTGTAAGGTACTGTAAAACCTAAAAACGAATTATTGGCCCGTAGTCTCAGCGAATGCTTGAAATAGCTGATAAGAACCTTGATAGTGCTGCTGCAAGTGGTATATGTTTTTGTGTGTTTTTATTTTAATTTAGTTTTTGAGTACGTGTGTGTATATATGTATGTATATGTGAGTATGTATGTATGTACGTATGTATGTATGTATGTATATATATATATATATATATGCACCAAGGAAAATAAATGCTTTTATTTGACTTTATCATTCATTTTAATTGTATTTAAAAAAAAAAAAAAAAAAAATGTATTATTATTTTTTGAGTTTTTCTTTTTTTAAAGCCTGTCACATCTGTGAATGTGGAATGTGTTTTTAAAGCCTGTCACATCTGTGAATGTGGAATGTGTTTTTAAAGCCTGTCACATCTGTGAATGTGGAATGTGTTTTTAAAGCCTGTCACATCTGTGAATGTGGAATGTGTTTTGAAAGCCTGTCACATCTGTGAATGTGGAATGTGTTTTTAAAGCCTGTCACATCTGTGAATGTGGAATGTGTTTTTAAAGCCTGTCACATCTGTGAATGTGGAATGTGTTTTTAAAGCCTGTCACATCTGTGAATGTGGAATGTGTTTTTAAAGCCTGTCACATCTGTGAATGTGGAATGTGTTTTTAAAGCCTGTCACATCTGTGAATGTGGAATGTGTTTTTAAAGCCTGTCACATCTGTGAATGTGGAATGTGTTTTGAAAGCCTGTCACATCTGTGAATGTGGAATGTGTTTTTAAAGCCTGTCACATCTGTGAATGTGGAATGTGTTTTTAAAGCCTGTCACATCTGTGAATGTGGAATGTGTTTTTAAAGCCTGTCACATCTGTGAATGTGGAATGTGTTTTTAAAGCCTGTCACATCTGTGAATGTGGAATGTGTTTTTAAAGCCTGTCACATCTGTGAATGTGGAATGTGTTTTTAAAGCCTGTCACATCTGTGAATGTGGAATGTGTTTTTAAAGCCTGTCACATCTGTGAATGTGGAATGTGTTTTTAAAGCCTGTCACATCTGTGAATGTGGAATGTGTTTTTAAAGCCTGTCACATCTGTGAATGTGGAATGTGTTTTTAAAGCCTGTCACATCTGTGAATGTGGAATGTGTTTTTAAAGCCTGTCACATCTGTGAATGTGGAATGTGTTTTTAAAGCCTGTCACATCTGTGAATGTGGAATGTGTTTTGTTGGTTGATTGAAAAACAAGAAAACTTAATAAAACGTTAAATTGAAAAAGAAAAAGGAAAACCATTCACACATCTGAGAACATAGTTGTGTGGGAATCATTTGCTAATAACGCCAAAGAAAATAAAAGACTGATACTGGCAAGAGCAGTATGTGGGTTTTTCTTTTTTATTAGACAATTAACGAGGCTAACCATGTTGAAGGATACCAGATCTGACTTCTACAGCTACATCCCTTCATTAAAATGGATGAGTGCAAGCCTTACCCTTGTAATGAAGGTAGGCCTTGAAGTGGAACTGACAGCATTGAACTAACTACTTTGCAGATATGAAACAAACAGACAATCATAATATCAGTCAAAAATATCACATTTTCAGTTTATGCTACAAAACCAACTTTATAAGACCTTTAAAAAATAGTTTATATTTGACTCAACATTACATGAAGGCACTGTTGGTAGAATAGTTGGATGTAGTTCAATGCATGATTAATATAATTCACCAATAGTTCTTGGTAGTCCAAAAAATATTGCTATCAGGTTATAAATCACAGTGGGCTTGATACATTGTTTGCTGCCTCCATTCGGGATGCACTGTTTCAGTTTCAATGACTCAATATTTTGGACAAAAACAGATGACTGTAACTAAGGCTGGGAATCTCAATACAATAAAACTAGCAAGGTCAATGATCACAAGTCAGTCATAGCATGGCTAATAGGCTAGCATATCTATTTATGTAGCAAGCTAAAAACACGGAGCCGAACGTTAGCTAACCAGCTGCTAGATAACATGTAAACAGCCTAGCTAACCAGCTCTGTTAGGGTGAGTAAAATGGTCAGAGTGAGTTCAGTTCTCTTATTTGTGTCTGGAAGTAGCTAGCTAGCAAGCTAGCCAACTTTAGCCAGTTAGCTTGGGTGCTTGATTGCATGCAAGCTGCAGAAGGACGAGTAGGCTACAATTTTATTAGTGCAATTTTGACGGCCAACTAGCTGAAAAAGTTAGACAGGGTTTATCTAATGTTCCTAGGTTAGATTTTACCTCATCTTACTCTTGCTAGCATTAGTTGTTGATCTTGTTGTTGTTGATGTGCATAATTGAGGGAGAGCCTACCTTTTCATGGTTGTTTGATCAATAGGACTGTAGTAAAGTTCCCAAATGTAAGAAGTTTGACATTCTGTATCCAGTTCAAAATGAATGATGGAAGGCCTGTGTAACAAAGAGCTTGTTTGCATAAAGGCCTACTGTAGCTCTGGTTGGCTATGGAGCACCGATCTGCGTAGACTCCGGTCCTGGACGAGACAGATGTTTTTTTGTTTATTAGGTTTTATTTACTGCAGTGTCTATTAATTGTCCAAACACACAGCCACGTTCCCACTCTATATTGCTATCGACTTTTCACAAATGCCTCAAGTATACATAATTCCCAAACATTCTAAGAATGTATGGAACCGTGAAAATGACTATATATACAGTAAGTGCTCACTTGTCAGATTATATTTTTTAAAGTGTTTTATTAACATTTCATTTTGCTAAATTATGTCATTTCCATTTTAAGAATGACTTGCACAGGAGAGAGACATTATTAGCAATGAGGGTGTGCAGAAAGGAATATTTTAAGGTTAATTTCATTTAATTTCAAAATACATGTTGCAATTTGTTTGCTTCATGTTATGTATCATCCTGTTGTAATTATATGCAGTTCAACATTATCACCACAAGGTGTCAGTGCTAGAATTGGTATTATAGTCTAGCTTTACTGTAAACAAACCACTTGCACGGTCTCGGTCTCGTATGTGGTACCGATAATACATGCCTAGCACAAGCAAGCTGTTCATTAAAACTACAATATGTTTATTAGTTGAAAGTTAATTGGCAATACACCTGGATAAAATATATTTGCATTTTGAGGATGCAGATGAAGAGCAAGGGGAGACAGATCATCTCATCTTGAAAAGCAGAGTCAGAACTAAACATTTCGGATTACTCCATGCAAAATAATTGCGCACATTTAGCTCGCTATCATCAGAGTTTAACAGCAAGTAGCTGCATGCTTTTCATGATCAGTAAACATCAATTGGTCATGTAATTTCCAATCCTCTGTGGGCTCTGCCTGTCAAGCAGCAGAATGGCGCATTTGCCGATATACTGTTAGCTAATAATGTTAACTACCATTAGAAAATGTAAAATCAAATCAAATCAACCTTGTTCAGTTGGTTAAACATGTTGGTAAGTAGACTTAATGTACTTGTTCCTCCAACAATGTAGGCCTACATAGCAAAGTTAGCAAACATTATCACCTTTTCAACATTGTTGTTAAGAGTGTTTAATCATGATTGCTGCTGACAGACACGATAGGTTACATTGATTGATGGACCACGTCAATTTAACTAGCTAGCTAATAACAGATCACGTCAATATGGCTAGTTAACAAGCGAATCTTCAGGGGATAAAGTAGATGGATAGCAATATCCAAATATTGTTTGATTTGCATGCCATCTTTAGAGGTGATGACAGTAAAGTTAGTCGGACTGACAAACTTTACAAGGACATTGTCTAGCTCTTTCCAAAAGCCTTAACTCTGATGAAGCAAGCTAAATGACACATATAATCTAGTAAATTTTTAAACCTATATGCCTCCTTTGAGGCAGAGAGAGAGACTGCCTCTTTTAGGTTTAAAAGAGCCTAAATTGGCAATTTACATCATGATTTTCTCCACATAATTTAAAAAGAAATGTAAAAAGCATGTCACATATGTGAGAATGTGAGAATTACCAGAATAATCCGAGATACCAAAAACATTTTGGGCTACCCTGGCGTGGAACCGCTATCTCTCTATGTATCCTATCACACTCTTTTGCTCTCTTTCATTGTCCTGTTGAGTGTAATTGCAGTGAAAGTGTGTGTGCGTGCATCTTTATGTCTCCTGTAGGGAGTAATTGCGTGTGTGTTTGTGTGTGTGTGTGGTATGTCATGTGGTTATCAGCAGTACCAGAGTAGTGTGTGAGCACAAGCCTCCAAAGGAAAATGTGTGACAAGAATATTATTACAGTGTGTGTTTGTGTGTGTGCGTACGTACAGTGTATTCGGAAAGTATTCAGACCCTTTTACATCTGCATCGAGCTAAAGGCTAGAGCTGCCGCTTTCAAGGAGCGGGAGACTAATCCAGACGCTTATAAGAAATCCCGCTATGTCCTCAGATGAACCATCAAACAACCAAAGCGTCAATACAGGATTAAGATTGAATCCTACTACACCGGCTCTGACGCTTGTCAGGTGTGGCAGGGCTTGAAAACTATTACGGACAACAAAGGGAAACCCAGATGCTAGCTGCCCAGTGACACGAGCCTACCAGATGAGCTAAATGCCTTTTATGCTCGCTTTGAGGCAAGCAACACTGAAGCATGCACGAGAGCACCAGCTGTTCTGGATGATTGTGTGATAACACTCTTGGTAGCCGATGTGAACAAAACCATGTGAACAGATTCCAAACGCCTGAAGGTACCACGTCCATCTGTACAAACAATAGTACGCAAGTATAAACACCATGGGACCATGCAACCGCCATACCACTCAGAAAGGAGACGCGTTCTGTCTCCGAGAGAAGAACGTACTTTGGTGCGAAAAGTGCAAAGCAATCCCAGAACAACAGCAAAGGACCATGTGAATATGCTGGAGGAAACAGGTAAAAAAGTATCTATATCCTCAGTAAAACGAGTCGTATATCGACATGACCCGAAAGGCTGCTCAGCAAGGAAGAAGCCACTGCTCCAAAACCGCCATAAAAAAGCCAGACTACAGTTTGCACTGCACATGTGGACAAAGATCGTACTTTTTGGAGAAATGTCCTCTGGTCTGATGAAACAAAAATAGAACTGTTTGGCCATAATGATGCTTGCAAGCCGAAGAACACCATCCCAACCGTGAAGCACGGGGGTGTCAGTATCATGTTGTGTGGGTGCTTTGCTGCAGGAGGGACTGGTGCATTTAGATGGTATCGCAAATGGGTCTTCCGAATCGACAATGACCCCAAGCATACTTCCAAAGTTGTGGCAACATGGCTTAACCTCTTGAGACTAGGGGCAGTATTTTCATTTTTGGAAAAATAATGTTCCCAAAGTAAACAGGCTATTTCTCAGGACAAGATGCTAGAATATGCATTGACTGCTTAGGATAGAAAACACTCTAAAGTTTCCAAAACTGTAAAAATATTGTCTGTGAGTATAACATTGCAGGTGAAAGCCTGAGAAAAATCCAATCAGGAAGTGACTCTTATTTTGAAACCTCTGCGTTCCTATGCCTCCCTATTGAGCATTGAAAGGGATATCAACCAGATTCCTTTTTCTATGGCTTCCCTACATTCACAAGACATAGTTTCAGGCTTTTATTTTGAAAAATGAGTGTGAACGACAACATTGCGTCAGTGGTCAGCTGGTGGCTCTCAGAGTGATTTGTGCGCAATAGACAAAGGCGGCCATTGCTCCTCTCGCTCCTACTAAGAAGCCAATTGTCCCGGTTGATATATTATCGAATAGATATTTGAAAAACACCTTGAGGATTGCTTATAAAAAACGTTTGCCATGTTTCTGTCGATATTATGGATCTAATTTGGAATATTTTTGGGCGTTGAACAAATGGAGGTATTTCGGCTATAAAAAATAATATTTTTGGAACAAAATGAACATTTGCAGTCTAACCGGGAGTCTCGTGAGTGAAAACTTCCGAAGCTCATCAAAGGTAAACGATTTAATTTGATTGCTTTTCTGATTTTCGTGACCAAGCTACTTGCTGCTAGCTGGACATAATGCTATGCTAGGCTATCGATAAACTTACACAAATGCTTGTCTTGCTTTGGCTGTAAAGCATCATTTCAAAATGTGAGATGACAGGGTGATTAACAAAAGGCTAAGCTGTGTTTCACTATATTTCACTTGTGATTTCATTGAATATGAATATATTGTCCGTTGCGTTATGCTAATTAGTGTAGTTGATGAAAATTACCCCCGGGAGGGGTAGTTCTAAGAAGTTAAACAATTTAAAAGCAATGCTACCAAATACTAATTGAGTGTACGTAAACTTCCGACTTCAACTGTATGTGAGAATGCTGTTCATTGACTACAACTCAGCGTTTAACACCATAGTGCCCACGAAGCTCATCCCTAAGCTAAGGACCCCGGGACTAAACACCTCCCTCTGCAACTGGATCCTGGACTTCCTGAAGGAATCCCCCAGGTGGTGAAAGTAGGCAACAACACATCTGCCACGCTGATCCTTAACACTGGGGCCCCTTAGTCCCCTCCTGTATTCCCTGTTCACCCATGACTGCGTGGTTGAACATGACTCCAACACCATCATTAAGTTTGCTGACGACACAACAGTGGTAGGCCTGATCACCGACAACGATGAGACAGCCTATAGGGAGGAGGTCAAAGACCTGGCAGTGTGATGCCAGGACAACAACATCTCCCTCAATGTTAGCAAGACAAAGGAGCTGATCGTGGACTACAAGAAAAGGCAGGCCGATGTCACGACTTCCACCGAAGGTGGCTCCTCTTCCTGTTCGGGCGGCTCTCGGCGGTCATCGTCACCGGTCTACTAGCTGCCACCGATTCCCTTTTCTTTTTCTGTTGGTTATGTCTGTATTGGTTTCACCTGTTTCTTGTTTGGTGTTTGTTTCAGGGCTATTTAAGCCTTCTATGCCCACCTGCTTTTGTGCAGGCTTGTTCTCTGTTCTGTTTGTGGATGGTTGTGTTTGGTTATTTTTCAGACTGTTTGGTGTCCTGTTTAGATCGGTCATTATTTTGCCTGTTGTTTTTGGCGTGACCATACTTATCGGAATAAATACAGTTTTCCCCTAAACCTCTGCTCTCTGCGCCTGACCCCACACCCACCACTCCTAGCTACGTGACAGCCGAACAGGCCCCCATTAACATCGGCGGGGGTTGTAGTGGAGCGGGTCGAGAGTTTCAAGTTCCTTGGTGTCCACATCACCAACAAACTATCGTAGTCCAAACATGGCACGTCAGTTGTGAAGAGGGCACAACAAAACCTTTTCTCCCTCAGGAGACTGAAAAGATTTAGCATTTGTTCCCAGATCCTCAAAATGTTATACAGCTGCACCATCGATATAATCGTGACCGGTTGCATCACTGCCTGGTATGGCAACTGCTAAGCATCTGACCTTAAGACGCGACAGAGGGTGGTGCGAACGGCACAGTACATCACTGGGGCCAAGCTTCCAGTTATCCAGGATCTGCATAATAGGCGGTGTCTGAGGAAAGCCCATCAAATTGTCGGAGACTCCAGTCATCTAATTTATAGACTTTTTTCTCTGCTACCGCATGGCAAGCGGTACCGGAGTGCCAAGTCTAGGACCAAAAGGCTCTTCAACAGCTTCTACTCCCAAGACATAAGACTGCTGAACAAGTCATAAAATCACCACTGGACAATTTACGTTGACTGACCACCCCCTCCCTTTTGTACACTGCTGCTACTCGCTGTTTGTTTGTTACCTATGCATAGTCACTTCGCCCCCCCTACATGTACAGATTACCTCAACTAGCCTGTATCCCCGCACACTGACTCGGTACCGGTGCCCCCTGTATATATCCTCATTATTCTTATTCTTATTGTGTTACTTTTTATTATTACTTTTTATTTTAGTCTACTTGGTAAATGTTTTCTTCTTCTTGAACTGCACTGTTGGTTAAGGGCTTGTAAGTAAGCATTTCGCGGTAAAGTCTACACTTGTTGTATTCGGCGCATGTGACAAATAAAGTTTGATTTGAGTTTTTCCACATTTTGTTACGTTACAGCTTTATTCTAAAATGGATGAAATTATTTGTTTTCTTCTCATCTCACCCCATAACGACAAAGCAAAAAAAGTGTTTTTGAATTTTTTGCAAAGGTATAAAAAATAAAAAACTGAAATATTATATTTACATGAGTATTCACACCCTTTATCAGCACTTTGTTGAAGCACCTTTAGCAGCAATTACAGCCTCTAGTCTTCTTGGGTATGACGCTACAAGCTTGGCACAAGCATCTCTGCAGCACTCCACCAATCAGGCCATTATGGAAGATTGACCAGACGGAAGCCAATCCTCAATAAAAGACACATGAAAGCCCGCTTGGAATTGGCCAAAAGGCACCTAAGACTCTCAGACCATGAGGAACAAGATTCTAAAGTCTAATGAAACCAAGATTGAACTCTTTGGCCTGAATCAAGTGTGACGTCTGGAGAAAACCTGGGACCATCCCTACGGTGAAGCATGGTGTAGGCAGAATCATACTGTGGGTTTGTTTTTCAGCGGCAGGCACTGGGAGACTAGTCAGGATCGTGGGGAAGTTGAAAAGAGAAATCCTTGATAAAACCCTGCTCCAGAACACTCAGGACCTCAGACTGGGGTGAAGGTTCACCTTCTAACAGGACAATGACCCTAAGCACACAGTCAAGACAACGCAGGAGTGGCTTCAGGACAAGTCTATAAATGTCCTTGAGGACCCAGCCAGAGCCCGGACTTGAACCGATCGAACATCTCTGGAGAGACGCTCCCCTCCAACCTGACAGAAATTGAGAGGATCTACAGAGAAGATTGGGAGAAAATCCCCAAATGAAATCAAATTGTATTTGTCACACGCCGAATACAGCAGGTGTAGATCTTACAGTGAAATGCTTCCTTAATCAACAATGCAGTTTTAAGAAAAATAGATAAGTAAATAAAAAATAAAATAAAAATAAAGAGCAGCAGTAAAAAGGTGCGCCGAGCTTGTAGTGTCAAACTCAAGAATACTGCAATTGCTGCCAAAGGTTCTTCAACAAAGTACTGAGTAAAGGGTCTGAATACCTGTTTTTGTTTTTTCATTGATAAAGGAAAATAGTCAATCCATTTTAGAATAAGGCATTAACATAACAAAATATGCAAAATATGGAAAAAGTCAAGGGGTCTGATTTTTTTTTTTTTTACCTTTATTTTACTAGGCAAGTCAGTTAAGAACAAATTCTTATTTTCAATGACGGCCTAGGAACAGTGGGTTAACTGCCTGTTCAGGGGCAGAACGACAGATTTTGTACCTTGTCAGCTCAGGGATTTGAACTTGCAACCTTTCGGTTACTAGTCCAATGCTCTAACCACTAGGCTACCCTGCCGCCCCGGAATACTTTATACTAGCTTTATACTAACTGTATACTAGCTGTTTAGTTGGTGTTTTAATGTGCAATAAGCATATAACAATTATATAATGAATTGGCAACTCGTTCTAATTCTGAGAAATAAGGTAGGCCACTTGATTTCAACATGTGAACAAAGTGGACAGACTAGCATGGTGTTCAAACAGTTGGAGACGGACAGAATGTTGTGTTCATAACAATTAAACTTTTCTACCTTGTTAGCTGAATTCAACGCTTGTGAAATTATACCTTGATCCAAGTTGGCTAAACCTGAAATAGAAATATTAGCTGGCTACTCACTAGCATGTGGGCTTGTACTTGAGAGATTGTTTATGAGACGGGTGATCATTTGTTTTCATGCCTGCTACATTATCAGTGAATGTGCATTATGCATGGTCCTGGTTAAATTTGTTAACAAAAGGGCATTTTTATAGAAGACCTGAAAGCTAGATCAGTGATTACTGCAAAAAAGCAGGTACAACTATTTGGATCAAATAATGAATAGTGGGTCTCATGGTTGTGGAAGGCTTATAATTCAGGTATAATTACACAAGCTCTGACGTCATTACATTATAGTTGACTGTTTTTTAAATGCTGTGGATTTGACCTTTAATTGTACAACAAAGCTTATTTAGAGAAAGCATTGAAAAAATCAATATATGTATTGTGAATCGCTCATAAGTTCAAAAAAAAAATGTAGATATGAGCTTCAGGCCATATCGGCCAGCCCTAGTCTGAATGCTGTGCTGTTGACATTCTCATAGAGGTAAGTCACTCCATGGGAGTGTGTGTGCGCATGCCTGAGTGTTTTTGGGTGTGTACGTGGGTATCGGTTTATGTGTGTGAGGATGGATGAGAATTGCTTTACAGGAACATTTAAAATGGGCACATACACACACTGACCTCTGTGCCATTGGTTTGGAGGAGCTGTGATGGTGCATGTGGTGTCTGATTTATAGTCCACAATCAAAGGGCAGAGTGTGTGTGTGTGTGTGTGTGTGTGTGTGTGTGTGTGTGTGTGTGTGTGTGTGTGTGTGTGTGTGTGTGTGTGTGTGTGTGTGTGTGTGTGTGTGTGTGTGTGTGTGTGTGTGTGTGTGTGTGTGTGTGTGTGTGTGTGAGTTCATATTCTAAAAGAGAACTGTGTTGAAATACAAGACAGACAGGATAGGTTTGGTGGTTCTGGTGGCATGCATTGAAACACATGGATTTCTCGTGGCTTTGCAAAACAACTATGAATTAACTGACTTGTTTTCAAATAAATGTCAACATATAACATCACATTAAGGTGTGGGCCGTTCACTGTATTACAAGGAACAAAAGTAAGTCTATTTGCTCCAGCAGCTGGCATATTCTGTCCGTTCACATTTCAACTGTAGGAAGATGGCAGCTCTCAACACCCGACAACAGAAAGAGTTGGCCGCTACCATCCGAAACATTGTTCGTGAGGAAATTACCTCTGCTCTCGACTTGCAATTAAAACCGATAAATAAATGTCTTGCACAGTTCACTTCTAAAGCGGATACCTACTCAACTAATGTGAACATTTTGGAGACAGCAGCCAATGTGACAGAGGGGCGACTCCATGACCTGGAGAAACCGCAAACTAACCTAGAAGGGCATATATCTTTTTAAAAAATGAAACAAAATCACTCAAAAATCATTCCCTTAAATTCAATGTGCCGGTCACAGGACTTAAAACTGGTGTGGAAGTATGGAACCCAACTTCCTTCATGAGCAATCTTTTCTATGAACTGTTTTGGCAGGAAAAACTTGATCCCTGCTGATAAAAATCCACACCACACAGGTCCTCTCCAGAACGGATCTTGGTACAGAATTGTACGAATCCACAGTTTTGACGTCAAACTGCAATTTATTCGCCTTGTAGTGTAATCTAATCAAATCAAATCAGGGGCTTTGACCTATGCGGAGAAGAGTTTCAGCATCTACCCAGACCTGAGTGCCGAACTGCTGAACCAGAGGGTGACCTATAATGAGGTGAGATCCCAGTTACGCAAGCTAAACCTGAGATGTGGCTTCATCAAGAATACAACACACAAGTTGTACACTGCCTAGGAGGCTCAAGACCTATTCGAGAAGCACATCAAGCCCAACACACAAGGTGTCACAGCCTGATCTGTTTTACCTGTAGTTGTGATTGTCTCCACCCCGCTCCAGGTGTAGCCCATCTTCCCCATTATTCCCTGTGTATTTATACCTGTGTTCTCTGTTTGTCTGCTGCCAGTTTGTCTTGTTTGTTCGAGGGTTTTGTGTCTCAGCTCCTGCTTTTTCCAGTCTCTCTTTTCTCACCCTCCTGGTTTTGACCCTTGCCTGACCCTTGCCTGTCCTGACTCTGAGCCCGCCTGCCTGACCACTCTGCCTGCCCCTGACCCTGAGCCTGCCTGCCAACCTGTACCTTTTCTCCCCTCTGGATTACTAACCTCTGGCTTACCCTGACCCTGAGCCTGCCTGCCATCCGGTAGCATTGCCCCACCTCTGGTTTATTGACCCCTGCCTGCCTTGACCAGTCTATCGTCTGCCCCTGTTGAAATATTAAACTACTGTTTCTTCAACGTGGTCTGCCTCTGGGTCTTACCTTCATATCTGATACAAGGGGATGTCCCGACAGATTTAGGCTAACCTCAGTTTGACTGGCATAATAGTCAGGTATGCTATCATACAGCCTAGCCTATGGCTGTGATGCTGCCCTCAGCATAAGACAAGACTCAGTAGGGGTCTCAAGTTACTATTGAATGTTATAATAGTAGAAAACACAAGGTGCAAGTTCAAAATTTGTTTGTACATCAGCAGTTTTTCTCTTGTGTTGTCAGTCACTGACAGTCACTACATTAGTCATGTCAGCTAACAATTTTTAGAATGGTAAGTTAGTTTAGCAAGTTATCTAAACTTGTAGTAATCAGTGTTTTCCATTAGCGTCGGCTTATTTTCAGCCGGCTACATTTTGCACTTCACATTAACTATGCTACTTTTCATTAAACATTTCTAGCGAACTATTGATAGGATAGGCACCTGTCGGTCACAAAGCGAGTGATGACTGTCAGGATTTGTCCAGGATTGTTACGGTTTTGGCCACTAGATGCCCCCATTGTGCTTTTTTGATCCTTTATTTTCCCCCTGGTTCCAGATTATTATTTGCACCTGTGCCTCGTTTCCCTTGAATGTATTTAAACCCTTAGTTTTCCTCAGTTCTTTGCTCTGTGTTTGAATGTTAGCACCCAGCCCCAGCGATGCTGTGAACATTTGTTACTCCAGTGGTACTCTGTTTTTGTTCTTGTTTATTTATTTTTGATTATCTTTTGAGGCTTTTTCCCTGCTGTACCTACCACCTTGTGGATTTACCTTTTGACTTGGAGGATTACCTTTGTTCTCTTGGAATTACTTTTGGCGTTGTGGATTTATATTTTTGCCTGAAGTACTTTCCTTTTTACTTTATTAAAACACTGTCTCAAGTACTGCTGTGTCTGCCTCATCTTCTGGGTTCTGCCGACTATTAGTGGCTCAGTTTGCTAAGTGACTGTTTCTCACACTGGAGACCCGAGTTTGTAACCGGGTCCTGACAATGACAATGACAACACAGCAGAGAGGAAGAGGAGAGAATCTGTCGAAAATATGCCCAATGCGTTTCTATGGGTGTATATTGGACCTAAGCTTGTCGCCTCTGCCTTCCTGCCTTTGGGACAGCAACTCCCATTGGGCGGAGACATGAACAACTCGTCATAATATACAGATCTCTGGTTGCAGTCAAATTTCTTTACACAGTGGAGGGAGAGAGAGCATGATGCGCATAAATTTGCACGTCCCATGTAATGTAAGTGGTAACAATAAGTCAAAATCCACGACTAAGCCTAATTATTGTTTTCTGACACATTCATTTATTTTATTTTGCGTGTTTCACATAGCACAACTGAACAGCAAGTGTTGACTAGTTTATAAAAGGTGTCGAATTGACTGAATAAAGCTAACATTTTTCTCTCCAACAACAAAAGGGGGGCCACAAATGTATTTTGCCCGGTTGGTGGGCGGCCCCCCAAACAAGTCTCGCTGAGGGCACCCAAAAGGCTAGAGCCGGCCCTGATTATTATTATTATTATGATTGCTGAACATTGTACTTCGTTATTATTACTGTATTTGTATTTATTATGGATCCCCATTAGCTGCTGGCAAGGCCTCAGCTACTCCTCCTGGAGTCCAGCAAATTTAGGCAGTTTAAACAATTTGAAAACAATACATTCACAGATTTCACAACACACTGTGTGTCCTCAGGCTCCTACTCCACCAATACGACATATCTACAGTACAGAATCCATTTGTAAGTGTGTGTATAGTGTGTATGTTATCGTGTGTGTGAGTGTGCATGTGTCTGTGCCTATGTTTGTGTTGGTTCACAGTCCCTGCTGTTCCATAACCTGTTCACACCACCACGTACCTCTAGGGGTACCAGCCCCCCCTGCTCAACTGACACAGTGGCGCACAGAACGCAAAAATATTCTTAGAAATATTTAACCTCCACACATTAACAAGTCCAATAGCTCAAATGAAAGATAAACACCTTGTTCATCTAGCCAGCAAGTCAGATTTCTAAAATGTTTTACGGCGAAAACATAGCACAGCTTAGTAATGTCATTTACTCGAGCTCCGGGCTAGGACATTGTTTTTGCACGAGGGATGGGCACTTTTCTTACCATGGTGCGTCCCAAAATCACAGCTGGCGAGAAGGATGAGGAAATCCACGCATTACCACGCTTCACAGGATTCGGAGAAGCCTTTAAGGACTGCCTGGTGCAGGCCTTGGAAAGATGGAGAAGCCCCCTTGATCCAGAGCAGTGACGGGTTGCCGACGTCCACTTCGACATCATAGTAGTAGGCACTGCGACAGCATACACAGGCACCCCCAGCCTGATTCGAAATGATTAATACAGCCGTTCACAAATTTTAAATTGGGAGAGATGTGAATACATCATTAACTTCGCTTTTATAAAAAATAGTGAAGGATGCCACCCAGTGTTCTCACTATCGCCCCCTATCTTGATAAATACCGATATTCAACTATTTTACAAAATGTTGTCGTCCCGTTTCTAGAATTACGTACCCTAATAGTTCCACACGGACAAAAGCGGATTTGTTAAAAAGCGATTATCCTCGGATAACCTCGTTCGACTATTACAAAGTGTACAGTATCTTAGATGCTTCATCAGAAAGAACAGTTCCTTGGACTGTATTATCTCTCGATGCAGGAAAAGCTTTTGATCGACTAGAATGGTCATATCTCTGGTCTGTGTTGGAACATATTTGGCGTGGCAGGGTAGCCTAGTGGTTAGAATATTGGACTAGTAATTGTAAAAGTTGCAAGATCAAATCCCCAAGCTGACACGGTAAAAATCAGTCGTTCTTCCCCTGAACTAGGCCGTCATTGAAAATAAGAATTTGTTCTTAACTGGTTCCAATTTCATTCATATGATTAAAATACCATATTCTAATCCCTCAGTCATAGTTATAGCCGGCAATACATGTTTTGCGCCGTTCAGAATCACTAGAAGCAGCAGACAAGGCAATCCAATTTCGTCTTTGCCATTCTTATTATCCATGAAACCCCTGACCCAGGCAATTCATCAATCAAAACACACATTTTCCTGAACACTTCCTGTCATTAAACACAGACAAAATGTTACTATACTGTATCTGGACAATGTATCTCAATCGCTCCCAAACGCATTGAAGATCATAGATGAATTCATCTTAATTGCTGCCTCAATGCCTCTCAAGACCCCATTGGAGTACTCCATCTCTACCCTGCTGTTTCCCATTTTAAATATTTAGGAGTAGATTTATTTCCTTCCTTAGATAAAACCATTGACAAAAAACGTTAATAACAGAACGCTGAAAACAATTAAATTGGACCTCAGTAGATGGAATAATATCCCAGTTGCTTTAATTAGCAGAATATCTGTTGTCAAAATGAAAAACTCCCACGGATGAATTTCTGTAGTTTAATGCTTCCCATGGCTCCCCCTTCTGGCAATTGGGATACAATTCATAGTGTGGTATCAACATTTGTGTGGTGAGGTAAACGATCCTGGATAATATTAACACATTTACAAAGAGGGAAAGAGATAGGAGGACTATCCGTACCAAACGATCAAATGTATTTCCAGGATTTCCAGGTACTAGCATTTCGCCCCATCCTAAATTGGTTTAGACATAATTCTTCAGCCCCTTGGCTGAGAGAAATATAGTGTCTCCTCTTGCCCTCGATGAGGTGGTCTTCACTGATATATCTCTTAAAATGTTTTAACTATGCTTCGGTCCTATTATTGCTCACACAATTTCCATTTTGCACAACATTTAAAAATAAATGTAACTGGGAATCAAAATGGCATGCCCGTAACCCAATATTTTACAATAATGCCTTGTAATCCGGAGGGTAGCCTTTTGCATCCCCCCAATGGTCCAAATGTGGAATCCATACCCTTACCGATATCATGGACACTAATGGTATGAGAACATTCCACATTTTTTCCCTATGGAGTCCCTTGGGAAACCCAACTACCAAACCATCCTATGATGGGTTTTATAAATAAATAATCTGTGCTCCCAATCTCTATAATATATAAACAGCTTTGGGAGGGCTCATATTCTGAGCTAGCCATTAAAAAAGTATGGTCCACAGATCTAATTGAATCTGAACAATTAGCCATTAAAAAAGTATGGTCTGCAGATCTAATTGACAACCCTTTAACTGGAATAGAATATGGAAAAATATGACATTGGTATCCCGTAATCCAAACCATTAATTTATACCTTTTATGTTTGTTCACAGACTGTATTTAACACCAAGGAAACGTATTATGGTGAAATTGTCCCCAACTCCCAACTGTTCACTGTGTCCCCTAAATCAGGTAAATGATGTGGCAGTGCCCTACAATTGAATGCTTCTGTGGTAAAGTTACAAAATACATTTTGAAGTGCATGAATATTTAAATATTCAATGCTTTTCATCTATTACAGTATGTTACTTAACAATGATAGCCCTTTGAATCTCTCAATCAATCAGAGAAGATTACTGCTCACAGACCGCACTGCACACTCTCTCCCATTTAATTTGTGGATACAGTTACTATTAGAAGTTATAACATTAGCATTATCTAACCACAAGAATGAAAAGCGCTAATCAAGGATCATTTGAGGCCTGGACGAATATACTTGACTCAGCTAAAGCCCCACACATACAAACCAATTATGATAAAAGATTGTGGGGGCTGTTATGTTAGACTTCAGTGCGGCTTTAGACATTATTGATCAAAGTCTGCTGCTGGAAAAAACGTATGTGTTATGGCTTTCACTCCCTGCTATATTGTGGATAAAGAGTTATCTGTCTAACAGAATGCAGAAGATGTTCTTTAATTGAAGCCTATCCAACACAATATAATCAGGAATTCCCCAGGGCAGCTGTCTATGCCCCTTACTTTTTCAATTCTTCCTAATGACATGCCACTGGCTTTGAATAAAGCCAGTGTTGCTATTTATGCGGATGACTCAACACTATACATCAAATCAAACTTTATTTGTCACATGTGCCAAATACAACAAGTGTAGACTTTACCGTGAAATGCTTACTTACAAGCCCTTAACCAACAGTGCATTTCAAGAAGAAGAAAATATTTACCAAGTAGGCTAAATAAAAAGTAATGATAAAAATGTAAAATTAAATGTGTGAGCTACTACATCGAATTAAATGACTGCAACACTTAACAAAGAGCTGCACTTAGTTTTGGAATTGGTAGCAAGGAAAAACAACTAAAAGTATTGAATTTGGGACAAATCATTCACTAAACCCTAAACCTCAACTATATCTTGTAATGAATAATGTGAAAATTTAGCAAGTTGAGATGACTAAACTGCTTGGACTAACCAATGATGTTATGGTATCAACTGTCATGGTCAACTGTCATGTTCAAAACATATTGATACAACAGTAGCTAAGATGGGGAGAAGTATGTCCATAATAAAACGCTGCTCTACCTTCTTAACAGCACTATCAACAAGGCAGGTCCTACGGGCCCTAGTTTTGTAGCACCTGGACTACTGTTCAGTCATGTGGTCAGGTGCCACAAAGAGGGAATTAGGAAAATTGCAATTGGCTCAGAACAGGGCAGCATGGCTGGCCTTTAGATGCACACAGCGAGCTAATATTAATAACATGCACTTCATCACTAATTGTATTTGTGAGAGGTATTGACATGTTGAATGCACTGAGCTGTCTGTTTGAAGTACTGGCACACAGCTCGGACACCAATGCATACCCCACAAGACCAGAGGTTTCTTCACAGTCCACAAGTCTTGAACAGACCATGGGAGGCACACAGTACTACATAGAGCCATGACTATATGGAACTCTATTCCACATCAAGTAACGCATGCAAGCAATAAGATTTTATAAAAAATTGATAAAAATAAACCATATGGAACAGCGGGGACTGTGAAGCAACACAAACATAGGCACAGACACATGCATACAAACACACAATAATATATACACTATACACACACGTACAGTACACATGGATTTTATGTTGTAGATATGTAGTAGTAGAGTGAGAGGACACACTTAATGTGTTGTAAAATCTGGTATGAATGTATTGTTATGTTTTTAAAATTGTATAACTGCCTTCATTTTTCTGAACTCCAGGAAAAGTAGCCGCTTCCTTGGCAGGATATTATGGGGATCCATAATAAATACAAACTATGTGCCTTCAGAAAGTATTCACACCCCTTGACTTGTTCCACATTTTGTTGTGTTACAGCCTGAATTTAAAATGGATAAAATTAAGATTTTTTTTGTCACTGGCCAACACACAATACCAGATAATGTCAAAGTGGCTGTGATTGGAGAAAACTGAGAATGACAACATTGTAATTACTCCACAATTCTAGGCTAATTGGCAGAGTGAAAAGAAGGAAGCCTGTAAAGAATATCTGACACATCTCCCTTGCAAAACTGCAGTAAAATAATACTGCAAAAATGTGGCAAGCAATTACATTTTTGTCCTGAATACAAAGTGTTTTGTTTGGGGCAAATCCAATACAACACATTACTGAGTACCACTCCACTTTCAAGCATAATGGTGGCTGCATTATGTTATGGGTATTTTTTCAGGAGTTTTTCAGGATGAAAATAAATGGAATGGAGGTAAGCACATGCAAAATCCTAGTGGACAACATGGTTCAGTCTGCTTTCCACCAGACACTGGGAGATTCATTCGCCTTTCAGGGGGACAATAACCTCAGACACAAGGCCAAATCTACACTGGAGTTGCTTATCAAGTAGACAGTGAATGTTTGCTGATGGGTTGGGGTTATCGTTGTATGCTTTGTTTTTTGTACCTGTAACACTGAATAAAGTTC
This sequence comes from Oncorhynchus kisutch, assembly GCF_002021735.2. Lineage (NCBI taxonomy): Eukaryota > Metazoa > Chordata > Actinopteri > Salmoniformes > Salmonidae > Oncorhynchus > Oncorhynchus kisutch. The sequence goes on along the minus strand of NC_034196.2, from coordinate 27,863,442 downwards.
AGTGGGCACATAAAGAAATTTGGACTTACAGCGTGACAGTTAGCTGCTACATGCTGTTTTCTGGTGTCCAAGCTAATAACCTTGGCTGGCTAAAGGGGTGTGCATGCATATCTAATGAGGACATAGACTCTCTCCCCCCCTCTCTCTACACTCTCTCTCTCCACTCTCTCTCTCCACTCTCCAAACTCCTTCTATCCTATTTTTTTTCACCCTCCCCAGCTCTCGTTCCTCTCGCTCTTTTCCCCTCTCTCTCTGACCCTGACTTGTCAGTCACAGTAAAGCAGACTCACAGTAATCCCATAGGAGACACCTTATTATAATATCTACATTAGCAGAGGCAGAAAAAAATACACACACACACACACATATCCACACAAATACACACACACACAATACACCATGTAATTATAATAACATATAAACACATAACTGACAATGCTGACCTTGAAAACATAATGTAGTCAGAAATAGCCTAAACTCCCATTTAAACAACTTGTACCTATATTTACATGAGGAGAGGAGTGTAGAAGAGAGGAAGGTAGAGGAGATAGGAGTGTGTAGGTGGGTTGTTGTCTAGTGTGTAGTTGTGCGTGGGTATGTTTGTGTCTGTTTTTGGTTATAATTAGATTGTTTTGTCTAAACGTTCTCTTTAATTAGTCGTCCCTCATTGAGACTGCTCATTTACATATTTACCATATTTGCATAGCTAATGAGTTCCTGGCTGCCTGTTGCAATTAGCATCCAACTCAGAGGTTGCCCCAAGTTACACCCGTTACCATTCTCTAACTATCCTCTTAATCTCTCTACCGCTCTCTTTCTTTCTCTCTGTTTCTCTGCTCTCTTTTTTTTTTTACACCTCTCTCTCTTTTCTTTCTCTGTCCATCTTTGGCAACTCTCTTTCGCCCTCTCATTTTTTAAATCACCCTTAAAGTCTGTCAGTACACACACACACACACACACACACACACACACACACACACACACACACACACACACACACACACACACACACACACACACACACACACACACACACACACACACACACACACACACACACACACACCCAAACAGATCCACACATCACTGGGTTCTTTTTAACATTATGTAGGAGGCAGAAAGGAAATTAAATGCATGAGGCAGCCAAAAGATTGGGATCCCAGTGCTCGGGTGGGTATGTGTTTGTTTGTGTGTTCATACATAAATGGGTGTGCACACTTGAGTGTGTTTGTAATTATGTTCTTGCATGCGTGTGCAAATCCATGTGTACACTTGAGTGTACGTTTTGTAGAGGTGTATGCGTTTTTGTGTGTGTCTGTCTGGGTTTGTTTACCTGCAGAGTGCATCGGAGCGGCAGGCGCGTCGTAGCTCTAGACAGGAGGGTCTGTGTTTCTCCTGGTGGGAGCAGGCAGGTACAATGGTCTGTCTACGTCTCTCAGCACAGGCCTGGTCCGAACACGAGCAGAACAACAGGGGGTAACTCAGCTCCCACTGCACACGCTCAAAGAACTGACGCAGCGCCTGGGAACACAAAATAATATCATTATTATCATTCATCATGTGATGGGGCTCTGGTCAGAATTAGTGTATTACTAGGGAATAGGATGTCATTTGTGCAGGTCCAACCACCTTGTGACATCGTTTGCGGCTGCAAGGCTCCTGGTTGGCAAGTGAGGGCTGAGAGAGCTTGTTGCAGATAGCGATGTAATTGGAGCGTTGTCTCTTGCAGGTTTCATTGAGGTTGCAAGCCTTGGCTGCATCGAGACATGGGTTACAGGGTTTCCCTGGCTCAGAACATGGGCTGGCCTTGGACAGAGAAGAGTCTGGAAGATGGGTTGGATAGAGAAAGAGAGGCAGAGAGAGAGAGAAAATGATGAGCACAAAAAGTTAACAGACACAGACACAGTGTAACCCCAGTGTTTGTCTTGTTACACATCACTAGCATCTAATGTGACTGTAGCTAAATATAAACTCACTATATTATCTGTTTAATGAAGCTACAACAGAAACACACACACGCACGCGCACACACCCACACACACACACACACACACACACACACAGTTTAAGTGCATTGGGAGGAGAAATGTAAATGTTGTAAAGATCCAGACCTAATTCTCATCATCGGTGACAGAGTTTGTTGTAGTGGGAACGCATATTATATTAGCATTTTTATTTCATACTTCACATCCTATATTAGACTTCTAATCCCAAGCGGCCGTTGGCACCTTAATTGGGGAGGACGGGCTCATAGTAATGGCTGGAATGGAATAAAAAAACAGAATAAAAAAATAAACACAACCTGCACTTGCACTTGACCCCCCCACTTCCTTCTAACTCTGACTCATACAGTAGCTATGTTACTGAGGAAAAATGTACTTACTATGCCTGTGATATGTGGTTGTCCCACCTAGCTATCTTAAGATGAATGCACAAACTTTAACTCGATCTGGATAAGAGCATCTGCTAAATGACTAAAATGTCAAATGTAAATGTATCAAACACATGGGTATCCATGTGGTTGGTACCATTCTATTCACGCCATTTCAGACATTAATATGAGCTGTTCAACCCTCAGCAACCTCCTACGCTTCTAATAGCAACAAGATCTCATAGCTTCCCTTTGGAATTCGACATATTATGAATGAATGTCAAGTACACTTTATTTACATACTATCTACCTTTAGTGAAGCCGCTCAACATTTACATTACATTCAGTCATCCACCAGACACTCCCATCCAGATCGATCCACAGGAGCAACCAGGGTCAAGCGCCCCGCACAAGGGCACATGGACAGATCCCCCCACCCAATCGAATCAGGGACCCGAATTGGCGACCTCTCGACCACCGGCCCAAGCTCCCAACTGCCAGGCCACCAACCATTCAAGATCCCCCCACAGTTTCCCTCAAGAGCTGCCCCTCAACCATCCAAGACACCCCAATAGCTCCCCCTCTGAAAAATCCCTCCCCCTCCACCCCCAAACCCTCCCATCTCCACCCCCACCCCCCACCCCCCACACACAAAACCACCACCCACCCAATGAGCCAACAACCAACAAAACGAACAAAAGAGAAAGAAGTAAAAAACAAAAGAAAACAAGAGCAGAAAACAACAATGCAAAAACAAACGACGTCAAGAACAACAAATATCTAAACAGCAAGGTCCAACTGGCACTATTTACATGTATTTATGTCTGTGTGTGTCTGTGTGTATGCATGCGTACACTTGCGTGGCACCAGCCTCAGGCAAACAGGCATTGGATGTAACAATGTTCCTTTTAAGTGTCGGTTAAACGTATTTTTTGTTTATTTTGACTATATTTTTTACTTTTATCTTTGACCATCAATCTTCACTCCCACTTGTCTCCAGTTCCAGATTCCAACCCTCAGTTTCCTCTCAGCCCATCCCACCTATCTCTGTTGGCCACCCTCTTTGGATTTCTATTTAAATATCTTTCAACTATGCTTTGATGTTTAACATACACTTTTTTATCTATCTGATCGAATCCACAGATTGCAAGTTGAAGATAAATACTTTTACTAAGAGTATTAGTATATTAGTAATTGACTGACCAGGTCTTTCTAATCTCCCAATAATGCTATTTCTAGCGTCAATTTGAGATTAATGCTATGCTTTTTCAGCCATTCCTAAACTGAGACCAGAAACAAGCTACCTGACGGCAATACCAGAACAAACGGTTTATTGATTCTGTATCATCGCAACAATATCTGCAGAAGTTGAATGCCACAAATAGTCAACATTTTGTTGGTGGCATAATTTTTGCTGAAAAGCATGAAGTCTTGAATCTTGAACTCTTAACACCTTGTGCCATGGAATCAGTACATCAAAAATCTCTTCCCAGGTATTTTTCAAACTGAACGAAACAGCTGTCAACATCCTGGTCCCCAAATGAAACGGGGTTATTTTCCTATTTATGCTATTTTTTGTTCCTCTGCCAGTTTTGATCCTTTATATTGGGCAGACCAGTTCCCTACCTCCATTTTTGGGGTAGTGCTATAATCAATTTGTTGTAATCTTGGATTGAGAAGACCTTCCCATACATTTCTGATAGCTCCATGAAAGACATACTGTAACTCTATCACTGTAACTCATCCAATTTACAATATTATTTAAAAACAAAATACCCTTCTCAAACATCTTTTCCGTAAATGCAGGTATTTTATCAACCAGCACATTATTAGTTCAACCATAATATTAATTGATTATTTTCTGGGGGATGAAATTGTAACCAGCTCTGCATTGCTTGTTTGAAAAAGAGAGATTCTTTAAACAAGGTTTAATTTTCATTTCATTTCTGCACAAAGGCAAAAAGTCATTTTTTAAACAAGGGTTGAGCTTTTCTTATTAATATTCTTGAAAACCATGTAAAAACCAATCTTACTTTATTAAAGGCCTTTTCCAAATCTGCTATGAATACCAGGCCTGGCTTCTTAGATGTTTCATGATGTTCTATTATTCTAGTAGTTGTCGTATATTGTCTCCAATGTATCGTCCATGTAAAAAACATGTCTGACCAGGATGAACAATACCTGATAAAACCGTTTTAATTGTGAGTGCTATGCATTCCCCTAGTATTTTTTATCACAACATTGAAGTGTAAGTGTAAGTGTTTTTTTTACATAGACTGTGTCTTTATATTTGCTATCTGGGTCTTGTTTTAATAAAATCAGATCATCCTGCTGAGTACCTGACAGAATAACATTTCTATTCTGTGTGATGTCTAAATAGTTAATAACCCAGCCAATTTGCATGGTTCAGTGTCTATGTGGGTAACATGAAGTGAGTGTAGCCTTCATATTCAAGATGATAATTGTAATCCATATAAAATCAACGTCAAAGGTGCATTAAACATCATATTCATAGAAAAACACATCCCAGCATTTCCATAGTAACTGACATATCACATGATCATGAAAGAGACATTGCATTACTATAGAGACGGCTTCACTACAGTACAAATGTATCCCGTACAAGATGTTATTCCCCAATGTCCCTGCTCTGACATCTTCCCATTGCTTGTTGTAAACATAAATAGACATGTAGACAGACAAACAAGAACCATGTTGAATTATAGAAAGTTCTAGACAATAGAGAGAGGGCGGAGAGAGGGCGGAGAGAGGGAGAGAAGAGAGGAAAGAGAGAAGGAGAGAAGAGAGAGAAAGAGAGGAGAGAAGAGAGCGAGATCAAGTGTGTGTGTGTGTCTGTGTGTGTAAGTGAGCATGTAATTGAGTGCGTGTGTGCACATATCAACTTCATACTGTTCAGATATTTTACAGTCCCCATAATTTCTTCCGTAATCTGGTGTCCCCGTAGAATTTAGTATAGCCATGGTGTTATGGAGCTGTCTCGGGAATAGCTGTCCATCTATACAAAGTTTGTCCACAATGAGAAAGGCAATCTTACCCCTCTCCCTCTGTCGCCTCTGTGCAGGACAGTCTCCTGCGATGTCCATTTATTTCCCAGGGAAATTGGTAATTGAGACCATATTTTGTGTTTACAGGGTTAAACTTCTTCGGAATCGGTGTCCCGTCCATGGGACAGTTGGGCTAAGATAAGCTAATGCAATTAGCAAGAGGTTGTAAGTAACAAGAACATTTCCCGGGACATATCTGATATTGGCAGAAAGCTTAAATTCTTATTAATCTAACTGCACTGTCCAATTTACAGTAGCTATTACAGTGAGAGAATACCATGCTATTGTTTGAGGAGCGTGCACAATTTTGAACATACATTTTTTAATAAACAAATTAGGCACATTTGGGCCGTGTTTGATACAACAGAAATGCAATGGTTCATTGGATCCGTTTAAAACGTTGTACACACACTGCTGCCATCTAGTGGCCAAAATCTAAATTGTGCCTGGGCTGGAATAATACATCATGGACTTTTTCTTGCATTTCAAAGATGATGGTACAAAAAAAATACGAAAGAACTGTTGTTTTTGTATGATCTTTTACCAGATCTATTGTGTTCTGTTCTCCAACTTCCCTTTCACATTTCTACAAACTTCAAAGTGTTTCCTTTCAAAAGGTACCAAGAATATGCATGTTCTTGCTTCAGGGCCTGAGCTACAGGCAGTTAGATTTGGGTATGTAATTTTAGGCAAAAATTAAAAAAAAGGGGCGGATCCTTTTAATCCCACTTGGTTACAGGGTTAAAACAGAAGGAATTAATTCCGAGTGGTTAAGATTAAGTCTATGGTTTGAGAAGGCTGAAAACAAAATAATAAAAAATGACGCACTATTACCATCAAGTATCTTCAAGTATTCTCACGGCTTGCATTGTGAACTGAGGGGCCTCAGAAGTCAAAGCAGCATGCGCAAGCTCTGAGCATCACAAATTTGTGCTCAGTGCTGGGCAATCATTTATCTTTTTTTGTGAGCGGTGAAGAAGTCATATATGTTGACGTTCTAAGAACCTTTTCAAATGTCCAAAATCAAAGTCTATTTCTAGTGATCAGGCTGTTAAGCAGAGCAGAGGTGCGTTCAAACATGGGAAATAGTTTGTGAAATCGTTTGTGGCTGACGTTAGCTAACATATTCCATTTGTTTTGTGTTAGTCGCGTCTGTTTGCTAATGTTAGAAGGCAGTGTGCAGCGAACCTAAGTGTCTGTTTCGGGTCTAAACTGCCTCTAAACATAGGAATAGCTAAGTAATTTTCAGTTTGAATATTATCGCTAACAAAAAACGAACAGTAATCCTTACAAAAAGTAGCTGTTTGATGTTTCACCGTAACATTTTGGAATGTTCATTCAAATTGTTCAACTAAAATTGTTACATTGGCAACATGTAGCCTTGTTGAACTCACCTCGGGAATGGCATTGGATATGTGTCTCCAATAGTATTGTGAAGTCAGCACATGACATATTAGCTTCCATAGTAGACTAAGTACAACTAACACATGTGTCCTGTCCTTCAAGCCTTATAGAGCATGATTGTTCCCCTAGGGCAATCCTGACACACACACACACACACACACACACACACACACACACACACCCCTCCTCCTCCTCGCAGTGTATTGATTGTGTGAAATGAGCTGAGCTCAGGGTGATTGTAGTAGACAAGCCTTAATGACTGGAGAATAAAGACTTCATTACAGCTTCACCTTCCAGCTGCACAGCACTACTGATGTGTGCACTGATGTCTGTATTCATTGCAGATGTGTGTGTGTGTGTGTGTGTGTGTGTGTGTGTGTGTGTGTGTGTGTGTGTGTGTGTAATCATTTACATGTAATTGATTACAAAAAACTGTAACAATAATCCGTTACGTTACCAGCAAGAATATTGGAATCAAATTACTGATACTTTTGAAAAACTAGATGATTACTTCTAGGATTACTTTTAAATTCAGGAAGAATGTTTGCGAAACAATTCTTTGACACTTTTATGCTTTATCAATGACATTCAAATCAGCGTTGGAAAAAGGCTCAAGTTTGTTCCGCCTGAACGAATCTGACTACAAGTCAGAGACCACTATAACGACACAAACAAATGCATTTTGATGGATCGTGTGAAAAGAGCAGGAATAGGCCTTTTGTAGGCTATGTTGTCTTCCAAATGGTGCGACGGCTGTCCGCATTCAAAGATTATACATCCATCTTGAATAAATGCTTGAATAAATGCTTGAATTCCGTAGGTTCCCAGCCTACGGAATTCAAATTTGAGGGAGTTCCTCCCTTTTAAACTCCTCCGTGGTATTGTTCTCCACATACGGTCAAAAACAAGTTTAATGTATCCCTTTCCTGCAGCCAAATGATCTAGTGGCATCATGGGTGGATTTTTCATAATTTCATAATTGATAAATGTTATTTAAGAAAACCTGCCGAAAATCCGATGTTTCTATGTCAAACAGTTTGGCTATATTTCAGTCTTCTGTGATGCATATAAAGTGTAATATTGGAATGCAAACAAAAAACGAGTTTGCATTCCATTTCAACTCTACAGTACATCTGACATGGTACAGGTGTCTTTTTTAAGCCCATAACCATGTATGTGAGGTGTGTCGTTTGTTTCATTGTAGATTTGTTTAAGACTACCAAGAAAGACTCTGTGTGACCCCAAGAAAACTAAGGTAAATGAGCTAAATGACTACCGCCCCGTAGCACTCATTTTCGTCATCATGAAGTGCTTTGAGAGACTAGTCAAAAACCATATCACCTCCACCCTACCTGACACCCTAGACCCACTCCAATTTGCTTACCGCCCAATTAGGTCCACAGACGACGCAATCGCAACCACACTGCACTCTGCCCTAACCCATCTGGACAAGAGGAATAGCTATGTGAGAATGCTGTTCTTCGACTACAGATCAGCATTTAACACCATAGTACAAACTCGTCATCAAGCTCGAGACCCTGGGTCTCAACCCCGCCCTGTGCAACTGGGTACTGGACTTCCTCACGGGCCGCCCCCAGGTGGTGAGGGTAGGTAACAACATCTCCATCCCGCTTATACTCAACACTGGAGCCCCACAAGGGTGCGTTCTGAGCCCTCTCCTGTACTCCCTGTTCACCCACGACTGCGTGGCCATGCACACCTCCAACTCAATCATCAAGTTTGCGGACGACACTACAGTGGTAGGCTTGATTACCAACAACGACGAGACGGCCTACAGGGAGGAGGTGAGGTCCCTCGGAGCGTGGTGTCAGGAAAATAACCTCGCACTCAACGTCAACAAAACAAAGGAGATGATTGTGGACTTCAGGAAACAGCAGAGGAGGGCACCCCCCTATCCACATCGACGGGACAGTAGTGGAGAGGGGAGTAAGTCTTCCTCGGCGTACACATCACGGACAAACTGAATTGGTCCACCCACACAGACAGCATCGTGAAGAAGGAGCAGCAGCGCCTCTTCAACCTCAGGAGGCTGAAGAAATTCGGCTTGACACCAAAAGCACTCACAAACTTCTACAGATGAACAATCGAGAGAATCCTGTCGGGCTGTATCACCGCCTGGTACGGCAACTGCTCCGCCCACAACTGTAAGGCTCTCCAGAGGGTAGTGAGGTCTGCACAACGCATCACCGGGGGCAAACTACCTGCCCTCCAGGACACCTACACCACCCGATGTCACAGGAAGGCCATAAAGAACATCAAGGACAACAACCACCCGAGCCACTGCCTGTTCACCTCGCTATCATCCAGAAGGCGAGGTCAGTACAGGTGCGTCAAAGCTGGGACCGAGAGACTGAAAAGCAGCTCTATCTCAAGGCCATCAGACTGTTAAACAGCCACCACTAACATTGAGTGGCTGCTGCCAACACACTGACTCAACTCCAGCCACTTTAATAATGGAAATGGATGGAAATTGGTGTAAAAATGTATCACTAGCCACTTTAAACAATGCTACCTAATATAATGTTTACATACCCTACATTACTAATCTCATATGTATATGTATATACTGTACTCTATATCATCTACTGCATCTTTATGTAATACATGTATCACTAGCCACTTTAAACTATGCCACATTGTTTACATACCCTACATTACTCATCTCATATGTATATACTGTACTCGATACCATCTACTGCATCTTGCCTATGCCGTTCTGTACCATCACTCATTCATATATCTTTATGTACATATTCTTTATCCCTTTACACTTGTGTGTATAAGGTAGTAATTGTGGAATTGTTAGGTTAGATTACTCGTTGGTTATTACTGTATTGTTAGAAGCACAAGCATTTCGCTACACTCGCATTAACATCTGCTAACCATGTGTATGTGACAAATAACATTTGATTTGATTTGATTTATCAAAATGCAGTAAAAGGTTAAGACCACAAGTGAGGTTTTTATTGCTCAATCTAATTTGTGCTGAATAAAGCAATTATCGAGATTTTAAAGTGTCACCAACAAAACACGTAAACAATATGTAGCATATTGCATTCATTTTCCACACACAAATAGCACTTTTCATTGGTACTAAAAGAAATGCCACTCAATGAGGGCAGCATTTATTTGTAATCTCGAAGCAATGAACCCAATCAGTCCTCCAGGACAACAAAGTCATAAATAACAGAGTAGGCTAATAAATCCTTCATTTTTCGGTTACTTTCAGGTAAAATAATTTGACAAATCTATATTTTCATATTTCCAAGTCCTATTCTTGAAGATCAAGGGGTATAAAATAATTGTAATGACTGGAAATCTGACACACTTTGTTTTTTTAATGTATTGAAGTAGAAAGCAATGGGTTAGAAGATGACTACATAACCCATATTGTAAAATATAACATCCATTTATGGCCAGCTATATAAACTCTAACATTGATTTATCCTGCAATTGGTAATATTCATCTTTATCTTCTTCTAACGTCTCTTAAGGGGAAAGTAATACAAAAGTACCTGAAAGTAATCAGATTACATTAGTGAGTTTGAACAGGTAACTAGTAACTGTAAAGGAATACATTTAGAAAGTAACCTACCCAACCCTGTTGATTGTAATCTAACCTGTGTCTTCTTGTTAAAAGGCCCTATCTATCTCTTAATCTCATCTCAATCCTCCTCCTCTCCTCGCCTCTCAATAAAATATCACGGTTTGACCAATTTGAAATCAGATTCTGATGTTTGTTCGCATTTTTCTAAAAGTCTAAATTCTAAGTGTTTTGGATACCCTGCGTTGCTCCTCCTTGTCAGGCTGTGGGTAACTGGTGCATGGAATCAGGCGCAGGAGAGCAGAGATGAGTGTACCAGGTAGTTTATTCCACGAACTGCACCAGTATAAAACAAATACTAAAGGTGCGAGAAAATACCGGTCATTCGTAAATAACGGGCGAAATAACGAACTCGGGAAACAATACCGACCATAAAGATACAACCTGAACATAATAAACAAACACGCACACCAACATGGGGGAAACAGAGGGTGAAATAATGAACATGTCATTGGGGAATAGAAACCAGGTGTGTAGAAAACAAAGTGAAAAGTGGAAATGAAAAGTGGATCGTCGATGGCTAGAAAACCGGTGAACTCGACCACCAAACTCCGCCCGAACAAGGAGAAGGAAGTCGTGACACTCCTGCTGCAGCTGCACCCTGGGTTGTACCGCTGTTGTTGTCAATGCCTCGCAGCTGGTTACATTTATGCATTAATTCAGAATGTTTAAGTTTAGAGTCAAAGGCCCAATGTAGCTGTTTTTATCTCAATATCAAATAATTTATGGTTAAGAATTAAGTACCTAACTGTGATGGTTTTCATTTAAAATGGTCAAAAAGAAACAAAAATAGCTTCGTAGAAAATAGCAATTTCTCAAGCAAAAGGACAGTCTCTGAGTAGTCTGAGTGGGGAGGGCGAAACTGAAAACTAGCTGTTATTGGCAGAGAGGTTTGGAGCACTGTTTCTTATTGGTATATTAACTAGGCAGACGTAAACTCCATCCCGCCAAAACAGGCTGGCACAGCTCTCACACTAAAAGGGCATCAGATGCTCTATTGGGATGAGGTCTGGGGACTGCGCAGGCCACTTAAGTAAACTGAACTCGCTGTCATGTTCCAGGCAATTTTGGTGATCGTGTGCCCACTGGAGTCGCTTCTTCTTGTTTTTATCTGATAGGAGTGGAATCTGGTGTGGTTGTCTGCTGCAATAGCTCATCCATGACAATGATCTACAAGTTGTGCTTTCCAAGATGCTGTTCTACACACCACTGTTGTACTGCGCCATTATTTGTTTGTGGCTAATATTTTGGCTTGCACGATTCTTGCCATTCTCCTTCGACCTCTTTCATCAATGAGCTGTTTTCGCCCACAGGATATTTTTTTGTTTGTCACACCATTCTCTGTAAAACCTTGACACCGTCGTGCATGAAAAGCCCATGAGGGCGGCCGTTTCTGAGATACTGGAACCAAAAAGTGGAGCAAAAGCGTGCCTGGCATCAACGATCATACTACACTCGAAGTCGCTTAGGTCACTAGTTTTGCCCCTTCTAACGTTCAATCGAACAGTAACTGAATGCCTTGATGCCTGTCTGCTTGCTTTATATTGCAAGCCACAGACACTTGACTCACTTTCTGTAGGATCCATTTTTGTGAATGGGGTGGTGAACCTAATAAATTGGCCAGTGAGTATATATAAAACACAGGGAATCTAGTTTGTGACTGCACTGTGCCTTTGGGAAAGGGTTAAAACACAAACAACTCCACAGTTAAGTTTAGGCAATCATTTCGAATAGTTAAGTTAAGGGTTAAGGTTTGGAATAAGGTTAGAAGAAAAAAATGGGTGCCTATCACTGGGATTCAACGCGCAACCCCCAGAAGCATAGCTCGTGGCTTATGTCCATCCACCACCCCCATCCACATCGTCCTAGCAAAACCCCAGCCTGCTTAATTGTAATAGCTCTCATCGTCGCCCATAGTGGCCGGTTTCGGGTACCTGGACGGATGTTGGGTTTACAAGTGGATCTTGAGCAACCTGGCTGCTCCTCCCCTCCTCTCTCCTCTACTCTCCTCTCCTCTCCATCCCTATCCTCTCCTCTCCTATGCTCTCTGCACCTCCCTCCCTCCCCTCTCCTCTCTTTCCTGTAATAAACTAAGTGAGGGATCCCAAGAGAGGAAGAGAGAGAGAAAGAGAGAAAGAGAGAGGGAGGGAGGGAGGTATCTGGAGTGAGTGCATGGGCCAATTAGAGTGTTGCCCTAGGTCGGCTGTTATCTCTCTCTCACACAGCCTTTACAGCATCTACACACAAAGCCTTGCCCCCAGGCACACACAGACACAAACACATATATACACACACATGAACTTAGATGCATACACACAAATGCACCAACACTCACACACACACACACGTGCACCAGGCGCATACACACGTACACACGTACACACACACACTCACACAAACACGTATACACTCATTCACCATCCGTATACACACACTTCTACACATAGACGGTTTCTTACACATATGTTTTATTTAAGTGCTGCAGTCAGGCATCCTCTCAACTTACCCCCCTCCACACACACACACACACACACACATCGTATCGAGGCATGATCTAACAAGGTTAGAGAGAGGGGGGGAGTGAGGAAAGAGGAGACAGGGAGAGGGGGGGAACTAGAGAAGTGAGGAGAGGAAAAAGAGAGGAGAAGGGATTTGACAAGGAGGGGGAAAAGAAGAGAGATCAATAGAGTTGCCTGAAAGCAGGGTAGACACAGCTGGCTAGCCTGACCACAGCCACATACACACACACGCATCCATAGAGTTAGAGAAATGGACAGAATATGAAAGAGAACGATATGGAGAATTACAGATGTATAGATGAAGCTGGACAGAACAGAGCAGAGACATACTATACAGACAGACCTACATTATACTGTACTTTTAAGTTCCCCATCAAGAAACCAAGAAACAATTGGTTTCTTTGGAACTAACAAATAGTCACTGACAACAACCAAAACAAAACAGCTGGGATTCTAGGAGGGGTTCTGAAAGACACTCATGGGGTTGTCCACTGAAAGTTGACTAGCAACAACAACTAGTACCAAAAAGACACCCACCATGAGACCCACTAAATTTGCCCAAGAAGAGGCCAACAAAATAAAAACCCACAACAAACTTTAAGACAGGAAGCAAACCAGAAAGTGGAGCAAAAACGAAAACACAGAAGATCAGAAAGGTTTGTTTTTTAGAAATGAAATAGGGAGAGCCAACTAAAGGTGTTAACAATCCAGACAACTGGAGCACTGGGCCAGCTGCTCTTAAATATCACCTGGTGAAACACCTTCCGACTAACGAGATGACAAACCAGCACAGTTGTAACGCATACTGACTAACGAGGTGACACCAATCAGTGTGCCAAACGTGCTAACATGCTAACGTCCGATGGGAAAACCAATGCTTGTAATGGTACAGACAGACCTACAGTATACTGTACAGACAGACCTATGATGTGTCAGATGAAAGAAGAACCTTGTTAGAACCAGACTAATAAAACACAGCTGAACATGGAATGTATTCAAACCCCATCAGATATTAGATAATATTGATCGATGTATAGAGTCCCTTGTACTCAGAAGGTACAATGCGCACGTAGCACAACAGGAATGCACAAACCCACACATGCATGCAATTACACATGCAAGCACACACACATGCACACATGCACACTATCACACACACACACACACACACACACACACACACACACACACACACACACACACACACACACACACACACACACACACACACACACAAGCACATACAGGAAGGTAAACTACAGGAGATGGAGGGCCGAGCAAGCCCCCAATCACATCGACCGGGCTGTAGTGGAGCAGGTTGAGAACTTCAGGTTCCTCTGTGTCCACATCACTAAGGATCTATCATGGTCCACACATACCAACAGTTGTAAAAAGGGCACGGCAGTCTCTCTTCCCTCTCAGGAGGCTGAAAAATTTGGCATGGGCATCAGATCCTCAAAAAGTTATCCAGCAGCACCACTGAAGGCCTCTTGACTGGCTGCATCACTGCTTTGTATGGCAACTGCTTGGCATGCGACCGCCTGGCGCTACAGAGGGTAATGCATACAGCCCAGTACATCACTGGAGCCGAGCTCCCTGCCATCGAGGACATCTATACCAGGCGGTGTCAGAGGAAGCCCCTAACAATTGTCAAAGTCTCCAGCCACCTAAGTCATCCTTATCCAATTCTGAGGTGCATATTGAAGGTATTGGAAGAACTGTCCTCATTTACTTTTCGTCAGCCAACAAGATGAGTAGGCCTAACAAACAGCAAAAGCATTAGCCTTTGTCAATCTACTATCCCCCATAGAAGGTTGACCTATTCTACTCTATGTGAGAAATAAATGTTCCAAACATAGTCTGGGACAGTTTTGGATTGTGATAGATCCTAAATTAATACAACCATTAGCATATATATTTTTTTTAACGCAATGTGGCTGATGCAACAGATCAGAATGTTTAGCTTAAAATGTTGATTAGGCTATTTCTTCACATTATAAGCCTTGCAATGCGCACATGCTAGTAGGCTATAAGCGAGAATGTTCCATTAGCTGAAAACACCATTATCAAAAGTGACCGCAAATGCAATTATGATTTTATTATCAAGGTGTATTTTTGTGGTGAAAATGATCTTCCCCAAACTTGAAACTCACTCGCTGCTTATGTATGCCAGTTAGACTCTACACCCCCTGTAAAGAGGATAGTTGTGATACAAACCTTATTAAAACATATAGGCCTATGGGCTAGGCTACATGAGGTGTGATACAAACCTTATTAAAACATATAGGCCTATGGGCTAGGCTACATGAGGTGTGTGACTATGATTAGAAAAAGTCACAAAAAAAGGCATTGTGTCTTATGCTGGGCATCATTCACAAGTGATAATATATAATTCACAAGTGATAGGCTAATATTGTCACCCATCAGACAGTTCTTGATTTAATCTTGTCAAATACATGTCATCTATGCCCTTAAATGGAGGACACTTTTCTCCATGGTTTATTTTCATGCCAGCCAGGTAGGCTACACTCCTGTTGTAAATATAAGCAATGTGCTTAATATTAGGAAAGTTGAAAAATAAATATAAGCCAGTAGAAAGCGGATCCTCCTCTTTTTAGTAGAGGCCGTCATTCTGTTTTCTTGCGCAATTGCATATCCTATTGAAATGTTGCGCAACATGAGCTGATGGGCTCTCATGAAGTGTTTGATTGGATTTACAAGTACATTTGCATTGATGTCAGAGTGATTAAAGGAACAATAGAGTGCTGAGTACCAGGCAGTTAGCAAGTTTGGTAGGCTACTAATGACCATCAGCAGCATTACCGTGACTAAACAGTCACGTGGAATTTGACTGCCTTCATGACTCGTGACCTGTGTTGCGATAATACAGTCACCACAACAGCCCTACTCATCACACATGCTGCTGCTACAGTTTATTACTTATCTTGTTGCCTATTCACTTTATTCCTAGTTATAGGTACAGTACATACACTATATATACAAATGTATGTGGACACCCCTTCAAATTAGTGGATTAGGCTATTTCAGCCACACCCGTTTCTGAAAGGTATATCAAATTGAGCACACAGACATGCAATCTCAATAGACAAAAATTGGCAGTAGAATGGCCTTCCTGAAGAGCTCAATGACTTTCAACCTGGCACCATACTGGGATGCCACTTTTCCAACAAGTCATTTTGTGACATTTCTGGTCTGCTGGAGCTTCTCCGGTCAACTGTAAGTGCTGTTATTATGATGTGGAAATGTCTAGGAGCAACAAAGCCGCAAAGTGGTAGGACACACAAGCTCACAGACACTCACGACCGAGTTCCAAACTGCCTCTGGAAGTAACGTAACATAAGAACTGTTCGCCGGGAGCTTCATGAAATGGGTTTCTATGGCCGAGCAGCCACACACAAGCCTAAGATCACCATGCTCAATGCATAGCGTCGGCTGAAGTGGTGTATAGCTTGCAACCGTGGAAACGCATTCTCTGGAGTGATGAATCACGCTTCACTATCTGGCAGTCCGACGGATGAATCTGGGTTTGGTGGATGCCAGTACAGCGCTACCTGCCCCGATGCATAGTGCCAACTGTAAAGTTTGGTGGAGGAGGAATAATGGTCTGGGACTGTTTTTCATGGTTCAAGCTAGGCCCCTTAGTTCCAGTGAAGGGAAATCTTAACGCTACAGCATACAATGACTTTCTAGACTATTCTGTGCTTCCAACCTTGGGGAAGGCCCTTTCCTGGTTCAGCATGACAATGACCCTGTGCACAAAGGTATAGCCAAGGTATCATTGCTCATTGTGTATTTCTTATTCCGTGTTATTACTTTTCTATTATTTCTCTACTTTCTTTCTCTCTGCATTGTTGGGAAGGGCCCGTAAGTAAGCATTTCACTGTTAGTCTACACCTGTTGTTTACAAAGCATGTGATGAATCAAATGTGATGATTCGATTTGAAACTGTGATGTATGACTAAGCTGGTAATTGCAGTTTATCTGCCAGAACAGCTAAAGGTAACTATATCCCCTCTTCCTTCCTCCTTTTCTCTTTCTCTCTCATCCTCCTCTCTGTTCCTCGCCACCCCCTCTTTGTCTCCTCTACTTTCCTTCTCTCTCCCCTTTTCTACTTTCGTCTTCTCCTCTCTACTGTTCCTCTGTTCGGCTCTCTTTGCCTTCTTATCTTCTCTCTTCTTCTGATATGAGAGGCTATAACTGTTTATGATGTCTGTTATGTCACTATTATGACAGGGAGTTGTACCTTGATAACAAAGGGTTGTCTCACAGATCAATCCAACTCTCTGTCCAACAGGAAAAACAGTTAAAGCATCCCACAGTTGAACTCACTCTATCTGTAACAAAGCAGCTACCTTCTGAGAAATACAGCATGCACGCATACACACACACACACACACACACACACACACACACACACACACACAGATACACACACACACACACACACACACACACACACACACACACACACACACACACACACACACACACACACACACAACACACACACACACACACACACACACACACACACACACACACACACACACACACACACACACACACACACACACACACACACACACACACACACACACACACACACACACACAGATACACACACACACACACACACACACACATACACACACACACACAGATACACACACACACACACAGATACACACACACACACACACACACACACCCTATTTCTCTCCCTCTATTTTACACACACATTTGAGTCAGAGCTGTCTATGTTGATGTGTCTCAGTGTTTTGGAAAAATAAGTGTGTTTGTTGGTGATTGTTTCTCCGTTGTCTGCTAAAATGTTCTTCGTCACACACACACACACACACACTCTCTGTCACGCTCTGCCTTTCCCTCCAATCGATTGGTAACAGTCTTGTCTAAGACATACTTTAATGTTCTACTCCTTTTTCTTCCTCTTTCTTCTGCACATACTATTTAACACTTCTCTATATCATCCTCTTATCTCACCCCCCTCTCTCCCTCCCTCCCCATCTGTCTCTCTCTTGCTCTGCATTCTTCTCCCTCTCGTTGCCTCCATCCCTCTCTTTTATCTGTCTATCCCTCTCCTATTCTCCCATCTCTCTTTGTCTTTTCCTACCTCCCTTAATCTCTCTGTCTCTGTCTGTCTGTCCATCCATCTTTCTGTGTCTCTATTTCTCTATTTCCCTCTCTCCTTCACCCTCTCTCACTCTCTCTCTCTCCATCTCTCTCTCTCTCTCTCGCTCTCCCTCCCTCTCTATCTCTCTCTCAATCTCTATCTCTCCCTCAGGTCTTAGATATCTGCATGGTGAATGAAAAGTGGATAGAGTACTATCTAGGGATGAGTGGGCATCTTCACATGACATTGTTACAAATCTAATCGGACTGATAGGATCATTTTACCTCTGTCTATAAGGTCATCACCTCACTCTAGGCAACACATGCACACACATGCACATACTCGCTGGCACGTCCACAAATACAAACACACACACTGTGCTGCTGGAGCCTACTGACATTTACAGGCTTAGGACTCCGTGTCAAATACAGAAACAGAGAGAGAAAGTTCAAATGAAGTGTGATCAATCATCAGACAGAGTGTTTATCTTTGATGAACTGAGTGAGTATACACGAGTCATAAAATATAAACACACTCTGTGTCACATGTAGAAATGGAATCATGGAGTCTTTGGTCTTCGTGTGTGTGTGAATGTTATTTATTCTGCAGTGAAGCTGTCTCCTAGAGCTGCAGATTACCTCTCAATGCTTTAAATAATGAGAATTGTGAACTGGCACACACAGAAATTGGAAAGAAAATAGCTTTTCGTGACAGGATGGAGGATAGCTTCAGTTACAGATACACACACACACTCGCACACACACATGCTTCAGTTACAGACAGAAAGACACACACACACATTCAGAAGATAGCTTCTGTTTGTTCATCTCAATCAACATAGGAGCAGCGGGCTGAGCTTTCTATATTTGTGTTCTGAGCAGTCCCTCCGTGTCAGAATCACACTCACACAGACCAACAGACCTGGGTTCAAATATTAATCAGGGTATTTCAATTACTTACATAGACATTTTGGAAGTAAGTATTTGGGAGAAAATAAAATGTATGCTATTTAGAAGAAATAATTTGAAAATACTCAAATACACAACAATAAATATTTTTTTAAATGCCCACCAAGGTTATTATAGTTTTGTGATGTAATATGTGTTTTTATTTCTATTTGTTTTTAGATTTTTATTTGAAATTCAATTTAGTTTCAGTTCGATTTCAGACTTGATTTACAAATGTTTTATTAGTTTTAGCGGGGATTAAGTTCACAAACATCTTAGCCAAATACATTTAAACTCAGTTTTTCACAATTCCTGACATTTAATACTAGAAAAAATGTCCTGTCTTAGGTCAGTTAGGATCACCACTTTCTTTTAAGAATGTGAAATGTCAGAATAATAGTAGAGAGAACAATTTATTTCAGCTTTTATTTATTTCATCACATTCCCAGTGGGTCAGAAGTTTACATAAACTCAATTGGTATTTGGTAGCATTGCCTTTAAAATGTTTAACTTGGATGAAACGTTTTGGGTAGCCTTCCACAAGCTTCCCACAATAAGTTGGGTGAATTTTGGCCCATTCCTCCTGACAGAGTTGGTGTACCTGAGTCAGGTTTTTAGGCCTCCTTGCTCGCACATGCTTTTTCAGTTCTGCCCACAAATGTTCTATAGGATTGAGGTCAGGGCTTTGTGATGGCCACTCCAATACCTAAACTTTGTTGTCCTTAAGCCATTTTGCCACAACTTTGGAAGTATGCTTGGGGTCATTGTCCATTTGGAAGACCCATTTGCGACCAAGCTTTAACTTCCTGAATGATGTCTTGAGCTGTCGCTTCAATATATCCACATAATTTTCCCGCCTCATGATGCCATCTATTTTGTGAAGTGCACCAGTCCCTCCTGCAGCAAAGCACCCCAACAACATGATGCTGCCTCCCCCGTGCTTCACGGTTGGGATGATGATGTTCTTCGGCTTGCAAGCCTCCCCCTTTTTCCTCCAAAAATAACAATGGTCATTATGGCCAAACAGTTCTATTTTTGTTTCATCAGACCAGAGGACATTTCTCCAAAAAGTACAATCTTTGTCCCCATGTGCAGTTGCAAACCTTAGTCTGGCTTTTTTACGGCGGTTCTGGAGCAGTGGCTTCTTCCTTGCTGACCAGCCTTTTAGGTTATGCTGATATAGGACTCGTTTTACTGTGGATATAGATACTTTTGTACCTGTTTCCTCCAGCATCTTCACAAGGTCCTATGTTGTTGTTCTGGGATTGATTTGCACTTTTCGCACCAAAGTACGTTCATCTCTAGGAGACAGAATGCGTCTCCTTCCTGAGCGATATGGCAGCTGCGTGGTCCCATGGTGTTTATACTTGCGTACTATTGTTTGTACAGATGAACGTGGTACCTTCAGGCGTTTGGAAATTGCTCCCAAGAAAGAACCAGACTTGTGAAGGTCTCCAATTTTTTTCCGGAGGTCTTGGCTCATTTCTTTTGATTTTTCCATGATGTCAAGCAAAGAGGCACTGAGTCTGAAGGTGTCTGAAGGTGGACCTTGAAATAAATCCACAGGTACACCTCCAATTGACACAAATGATGTCAATTAGCCTATCAGAAGCTTGTACAGCTATGACATCATTTTCTGGAATTTTCCGAGCTGTTTAAAGGCATTGTCAAGTTAGTGTATGTAAACTTCTGACCCACTGGAATTGTGGATAGACATAACATCTCTGTATTTCTGTCATGATGGAATCTGTGAGACCATTGGCAGCACCATTGAAGCCAGCTCAATATTGAAATAGTCAATTTTCTTCTCAAGTAAAAGTCATTGGCTGATCCCTCTTGATGACCCGGCTGTCACAACTCCAATTGGGTCATTAAGTCATGTCAAGCAAGTCATCAGGAGGGATCAGCCAATGCAGTTGGATGTTGACTAAATCAAAAAGGTGAAAGTGCTTAACGGCATTACCCATGCTAACACAGGCTTTTGGCCACTAGAGGACTCCATACAACTCTACGTCCAGGTCAAAGGTTTGGTTAGGTTCAAATTCTAAATAAATCCTAATGTGACTTGGATTTAAAGGATATGCGCCTAGACTGGTGCAATAAATATGATGGAAGGAAACAATTGTTTTACTTTAACATTAGATGTTAGAAGAATCAAGTACCTTTACCTTAATCTGACAGAATGAGAGGGGAAACAACAACATATGAAGTCATGGCACATTTGATGTGTTATGTTTATGTAATATTAAACATGTATCACTGACTAACCCCCTCAAATAGCGTTAATAACAACAGCTACAACAACAGCGAAACATAAGCAATACAACACTTCTTCACAAATCTATCAGTTCAAAGTGTGTGTGTGTGTGTGTGTGTGTGTGTGTGTGTGTGTGTGTGTGTGTGTGTGTGTGTGTGTGTGGTGTGTGTGTGTGTGTGTGTGTGTGTGTGTGTGTGTGTGTGTGTGTGTGTGTGTGTGTGTGTGTGTGTGTGTGTGTGTGTGTTTCTGTTCAAGAAAACTCTACATTCCAGAGAGTTGGTTGTTTCGGTTTCTCAAGCCTGATGACAGTTGTCCACAGACTGAAAATATTCTCTCTACAAACGCTTGGGATGCAAGGGCAGAAACCAGATCCAATGTCACATAGCACAGCTTTAGATAAAAAGCCATTCTTACTTGCCAGAACTGGAGAACGTGACTTTGTAAACATGACCCCCTTTTACCTCTTTGAGGTATTTCCATAGCTCACAAGGGGCACTTAATGCCCGGCCAGGTTAACTCTCCAGCTGGACAGTGATCTCAGACACAATCTTCGATGTGAGGAAGCTATATTTCTGAAACACTGTGGTCGAGATGCTTGCCGAATTCATTGTGTTGGCATCTTCCTGGGGTCCTGCTACTCCATGGCTGTACTCTCTGATTTGCTGAAGTACAAAAGACTCTGCTTCCCTCTTCAGTGGCTCCATCTCTGTTGAGCGAAGTGCCAGAGACACAACTGAGTCCATCAGGCAAGCTGCTGCAGGGGTTGGATCGAAGTTGGCTGCCAGAGGATTCAGTATGTATGCGAAGTGCTGTCGCAGGACCTGCACCAACTGTTTTGCAACAGTAGTTGACTGCAAGTCTGCCTCAAGGTTGAGAAGGCACGGCACCACATCAGAGAGTGACTGGCTGTCAGTTTGAAGTTAGTCGGTGTAAATTTTTCCAAAGGCTTCAGAAACTTCATAAACTGCTCTAGATTGGCCCAGTCACTGCTCAGTATGTTGGTCGTCGTGGATTTTCTAAAGGCTCCAGAAACTTCACAAGATGCTCTAGATTGGCCCAGTCACTGGTCAGTATGTTGGTCGTTGTGGATTTTCTAAAGGCTCCAGAAACTTCACAAGCTGCTCTAGATTGGCCCAGTCACTGGTCAGTATGTTGGTCGTCGTGGATTTTCTAAAGGCTCCAGAAACTTCACAAGCTGCTCTAGATTGGCCCAGTCACTGGTCAGTATGTTGGTCGTTGTGGATTTTCTAAAGGCTCCAGAAACTTCACAAGCTGCTCTAGATTGGCCCAGTCACTGGTCAGTATGTTGGTCGGTGTGGATTTTCTAAGGGCTCCAGAAACTTCACAAGCTGCTCTAGATTGGCCCAGCCACGCTCTGTGCTCACCCTCATATTTCTTCCCTGTTAGCTAGTGATAGCTAGTGATAGTAATGCACAAGCTAGGCCTATTTGAAACACCGGCATCTACTGGCAGCATTTACCCACAAGATTCAGATGCTTGAAAACCCCATTAGAAAAAAACAGCTTGAAAACCCCATTTGATTTTTGCTCAAAGTTTAGAAGAAAAAAACTAAAACTTCTATTTTATTTTAGTTCGTTTGAAGTCAAAGATAATAGTTCCAGTATAGTTTTAGTTTTTCAAATGTTTCAGTTTACTAAATGATCTGGCCAATTTGAGTTATTATTTTATTTTCAGTTTTTGTTTACTATAATAATCTTGATTTGAACCCAGGTCTGCACACCAACCCTGTTACCTTATTAGACATGGACTACACATACATATCCAGTGGTAGGCTACCTGAGATGATGGAGGCGTGTCTAAACTCTTCTGAGAATTCGTGGAGCTCATAGGGTGACATCTCATAGAAGTCCTCTCCTGGAATACAAACAAAAACATAGAGAGAGTGAGTGTGTGTAAAGTGTGTGTGTGTGTTAGAGAAAGTGAAAAAGAGAGAGACAGAGAGAAAGAAAGAGATATAAACAGGTATCAAGGCCTGTTTAGCATTGAGATTGAACCCAAGATAGCAGCCAGTTAGAATATATCAAACAGTCAAACAAACAGAATATAACTTTAAAAAAAGCTAAAACATACACCATTTCTTTTTCAATTCCAGGAACAATGTAGCCTAACTTTAACAGTTGACTACACATTATCAAGCATTTACAGTAGACCTGACAAGACACATTCTATTCTGCTGGTGACTCGCAGATCGTGTGTGTGTGTATGTGTGTGTGTGTGTAGAGGGGTATGGTACCTTAGGGGTTTAATAAAGCGGGTGACAAGGCTCCATGTTTATGTATGAGGCTCTGAAACAAGGTTTCTGTCTGTAAGACTGATTTCACCTGCAGCCATACATACTGTTACTGGCTTAACCTCCTCTCCTCTCCTCTCCTCTCCTCTCCTCTCCTCTCCTCTCCTCTCCTCTCCTCTCCTCTCCTCTCCTCTCCTCTCCTCTCCTCTCCTCTCCTCTCCTCTCCTCTCCTCTCCTCTCCTCTCCTCTCCTCTCCTCTCCTCTCCTCTCCTCTCCTCTCCTCTCCTCTCCTCTCTATTGCATCAAACCCATATCCTCTCCTATCCTGTGTTCTCTATCATCCCCCTCACCTGTTTCCTCCTCCTCCTACAACAACCCCCTCCCCCTGCCCACCTGAGAGGTATGTGTGGTCAGCATTATTTCAAACCTCCATCCTCACCTTGCCAGTCCCTGTACAGCTCAGGCCACCAATCCCATCACCCATCACTCAGCCTCCTCATTGCTACTCTACATTCCAGAACACTTGCACTAACACACACACTTGACGAGTCTTTATTGCGGGGGCATTCAGATTACAGGTGGGTAATTTATGTAAAGTCGCTGTTTCGCTTCCAACACACCACCTTAGATTCCTCTCTCTCTCTCTCTCTCTCTCTCTCTCTCTC